>NC_134354.1:498793710-498903710 GCF_048569485.1 Anomaloglossus baeobatrachus
GTAAAAAGTAAAGTTGATCCTGAAAATGAGAGTCGCCTGGAATACTGCACCCACACATGCTGGTTGGTAGCCTTCTCTGCACACACAAAAATATTGGGAAAGCTATCAGCCTGCGTGAGCAGGCTTCAAGTGGACTGGAGTAGCCACTGCCTTAAGATGGAGTAGAGATGGTGAGTGAGATCCCAAGATTGTGCTTATGTGTAAATACAGGGGTCAGCATAGACTAAACCTACTGCTTTCCCAATAATGCTGCTAAAAAGAAACTGTAGCTTGCCATACCAACAACAAAGAGGCTATAGAGAAAAGAAGTCCGGGCATTAAACAGCCATGTAGTTGACATCAAGAGCAAAGAGACTTTCAGACCAGACATCCACTTGCAAGATAATTTTGAAGTGTTATTTTTCTAATCTTTAACCACTCAGTAATAACATGCATTTATGGCCTGGCTATGGCTAAAGTCAAGCCCCAACAAATAAAGCAAGGCATACGTGATTCCATTTTTGAGGTGAATAAGGCTGGCAATGCACATCAGATAGCATTCAGCCAAGTGCATGCTAAGCCAATATCTATCCCTCCAGAATCTCCACTGCACATGCACAAACTGATCAGTGGAGCGTTCAAGACATAGTCTTCTCTCTCCGAAAACAAAAGGATTGGGAAGTTAAAAATCTAACTGCTTTCTCATAATCGACGTATCGGTGATTGCTGAATTCTTAGGTCATTATCCTTAAAGGTCAATTTTACACATCAAAAATAAAAAAAAAACCAGACAAGTGTGAATAGGTGCACACTGAACATGAAACATACTCTAACAAGTAAAACAGCTGCACTCTGAAATACTTTCAACCCAGGAAGAACCTTAGAGTTTCAGAGTGCAGCTGTTTATTTATTTGCGTACATTTCACATATGCGACATACATGCCCAACTACAGACTCCAATATCGCGACCAGCTGTGGAGTCTCCTGAACCGAACTCAATAGCTTCATATATAGCCAAAAAGCCTGAATAACTGCATCTTTGAGATGTATAGCTATTGGTTCTTAAACTACAAAGAGGTACCGCTAATGTAGGACTGAATATATTTTTAAAATCTTGACAGCAGAGATAACTAGAAGGAGCTATTGCTAACAGCTATTAATTTTTGAGGAGAAATGTGCCTTCATTCTGCTGTAGCAAACTAAAGAAATGCTAAATAGTATATGGGAAAACAAATGAAATTACAAGTACTGGAGAATAAGGAGTGGGGGGAAGTAAGACTCATTAAACGAGCATCTAAAAGGAGACTGTGCCGACTATTAGAAAGCATAGAGGCTAATAACATGACCGATAGGATACAGTAACGGAGCGGTCAGTAGAGAGTGCCCATTCCAAGCATGGCCAGAAACTGAACATTATTTCTGAGAGCCAGTGCAGTGTGAACAGGGCCGCATGGTGGGTACCAGTCCAGTGAAATAACTTTTTATCAGCCTGAGAATTCATACTCCTTGCTGTCCCGTTGAGTGGCATATTCACAACGCTATTAATCTCACAGAATATTCACAAGTCACTGAACAAAAGCCATTAGTATATGCAGCTACAAAAAAAATCAGTTATCACATGAGAGAAATAGAGTAATCAAAAGCCCAGTGATTACTGTACGCCATAATTGCACTTTTTTGTGCTTCCAGTAATCAGAAGAAAAAGTAGCAACTGATGGTAGATCTCTGGCTGGGCTGGAAGAATGGAGGAAAAATTACTATCATTTAGAGAGCAAAACATGTCAGTGGGATTTATTTTTTGGGGGGTGGGGAGAAATTGAGGTATTGTCATAGCACATTTTAGTACTGCAAAGAAGAATTTGTTCAAACGAGCAAACAACTGAATATTTCTTATGGTCCCAGCTCATCAGCATTCATTCCACAGGCCATAGGCCACTAAATAAAGTCCTGGACGTAGCTATTCATTTACCTGAAGTCCGGTAAAGTAGGACACTAGGTAATTGTATGGCACATCCTGGAAGCATTACTATTTATAGGGATGCTCTGTGGCACTATTCATTTAAGAATGTTAAATTATTTAGGGGATATTTTTACTATTCTGTATATCAGCATTTTTCCATGTATTGTATGGCACTATTCAGGCATGATTTATCTTGGCATTGTACTAGGGATTTGCCAACTATGTGATATACAATTGTATGGAGTTTATATATTGTGTGCTGTTTGCCTTAGAGGGTGGGATCAACAAGGGATCAATTGAGCATCTATTTCTATAAGCAAGGACTAAAATGTACAAATTCATACATGGTAATGACAAGCACTAGTTTTTATCTCCACTGCTATGTTGGATATGGAGGGGAATAATCTGTAAACGAGGGTGAACACTTTTTTACTTCGCTGTAGGTGAGAAAATAGTCATTAAAAAAGCCTTTCCATCAGTTGCACAATTGCTTAATCCAGAATGTAAGCTATGGAGCATAGTAATTACAATGTAGGGTCTACCTTTAATTGGCTACATAGTCACTAACCATGAACCATAGCATTTTTGTAATTATTGCGGTTTCTACTTTACAATGAATTTCTGTGTAGAGCAATTTGGATTTCTGTGGGCCTACCATGTCTTGAAACCATATTCATTTCTGAGGGCCTGCAGTGTCTAGAAACCATTTGGATTTCGGTGAGTCTACTGTGTTTTGAAGCCAGTTAAATTTCTGCAGATATACTGTGTTTTCAGGTCATTTGAATTTGTGAAGGCTTGCCTTGTCTTGAAGCCATTTGAATTTCTGAAAGCCTATGATGTTTTTAAGCTAATTTGTAAT
Source organism: Anomaloglossus baeobatrachus (assembly GCF_048569485.1). Lineage (NCBI taxonomy): Eukaryota > Metazoa > Chordata > Amphibia > Anura > Aromobatidae > Anomaloglossus > Anomaloglossus baeobatrachus. The sequence goes on from NC_134354.1 coordinate 498,796,509, forward strand.
TCTTAAGAGGTGGGTTTCATACAAAGCAAAGTGGTCACGTCGATGTCAAGCAGAGATGGAAGGCTTTTTCTAAATACCTTCTGTTGTCCATTCTGCCTGTGAGCGGCACTATCGCTGTCCGCTCATCCCCATCACGTGACCCGGGCTGCAGTGATTTCTGATATCCAGTGATGTCATGTCAACTTCCGGAATTGGAAGTTGACCCGGCATCACCAAGGCGAGACCCAGTTTGAGTGACTGAGCTGTGGGTGCAGTTTCATCGCATGACACAGCCCATTATTTCACGTGTTCTCTTATCCACCGCAGAACGCTGCAAGCATGAGTGATGCTGGGCTGTGATGAGGGGTGAAAGTCCGTCCACAGCACAGTCACTCATGGAGACTGGGTCCCACTTCGGTGATGCCAGGTCAATTTCTGATTCCGGAAGTTGACGTGACATCACCGGACATCAGAGGTCACTGCAGCCTGGGTCATGTCATGGGGGATGAGCAGACAGAGATAGTGCCACTTGCAGGCAGAATGGACAACAGAAGGTATTTAGAAAAAGCCTTCTGACAAAACTTTACATCGATGTGGCCATTATGCTTTGTAGTGGACCACCCCTTTAAGGCTTACCATGTCTTAAAGCTCTTTGGATTTCTGTAGGTCAACAGTGTTTTGAACGTTAAAATACAGCCATAATATGGTCATGTGAAGCCAGCCAAATGGTAACAAATCTCACACTTTAGATGCTGCCCACTTAGGCCATGTGCCCACGGACAAAAGATCGTGCGGATTTTTCTGCAGCAAAATCTGCAGTATCTCCCAGAAAATCACACAAAAACCATTGGTGCGATTTTTGTGCGGATTTTAACGCAAAATTTGGTGCAAATTTGGTGCCTATTTTAACCATTGGATTTGGTGGAAAAATATGCACAAAAAAGCAGGAAAACCACCCTGTGGGAACAGACCTGCGGATTTGTTGCGGATTTTTGACTTCACATTCACTTGCATGGGCTAAATATGCAGGTAAATCCGCAGCAATAATTGACATGCTGCAGATTTTTTTCCGCAGGCAAATCTGCACTATTTCCGCAGCGGAAAAAAAACACAGCATGGGCACAAGACTTCAAAAATGCCATAGATATGGCTGGAGACTCACTGTACTACGGATTTTCAAGAAATCCGCAAAAAAAAACAAGACAAATTCCGCGATAAATCCGCAGCTTGGGCAATAGGCCTTAAGCATGAGGTTTAGACCTTATTTTGTAAATTAAATCAACTTTGAATACCTACTCATTTCAATTTTTGGGAAAGATGTCTCCACAATAGCTTAATCATAAACATAAATGCAACTGACAAAAAGATTTTACTTGTAGTTTCAGTTTTCAATTAAAGAAGCACTCCCATCAAAATTTTTATTTTCTTAATATATTGCAATCATCATATCATCAAGCACTGTGTACTTACAAGTGCTCATTTTGCCTATCTACCCAGTTAATTCTCCTCTTTTCTCTGCTCTATGGAGAAACAAGAAGTGACTTTTCCTTGCACAAGTTGTCACCCTCTTCAACTCCTGACCCAGATGCTCCCCCCTCCCCCTGCCATTGACTTTGGCCGTGATGACTCATGCAGGGAAAAGAGACTTACTGTTTCCACATAGCGCTTAGAAGGATTCAGCTTGTCTGTTTGTAATCATGTGACATCATAGACGGAATGAAAAAGTGAAGAATTAACTGGGTAAAAGGGCTAAATAAGCAATTGTATGTACTATATAAAATGATGACTGTAAAATATTAAAGGAGGATAACATTTTTGATAGGAATGTTTCTTTAACGCCACATCTCTACAGTGGAGAAAATTTTATTTGCTCAGCCTATAGGTAGACGTGCTTCATATTTATGTAAGGAACCACTGGAGTACAACACAGATGACTGCATATGTGGCTAAGCACACTCATATTAAGATATAAAACATTTCGACAAGCATGCATTATTGTCTTTACTTACATGGGAAATCGATGCTCTGTGAAGGCCAGGGATAATATTGGAGATGACTTTGTTTGCATATTTTTCACACTCTAAATACATTTCTTGTTGCCATAGAAATAATGATCTCTGCTATTGATTATAGGCATTACCACAGGGAAATGCTGCAGTAAGGACATAATCATTTGTTTAAGGATTATTGTTTCCAGTATGAAAGAGGGAAAAACGGCTATTTGTTTTGAGACTGCAAAAGTCAAGTTTGTAAAGGTTATAGGGAAGATGTATAAATGAGGTTGGTGCAGCCAACACATTGTACCCCATATATATAGAATATAGTTCTATTAGTAACATCAGATACAAGTGAATATAATTTGTACTCTGTTTCTAGCTTTTGTTATTCTGTATATATAATAGGCGTTGGCATCTTGTATAAAGTGCTGTCAACAGCCAGATGGCCCACAGATACTGGACAATCTTAACAGTGATTGACTTCTATATGTCATTTTCTATGCAAGCTTTGTGACATAGGAAAAGTTGATAATGCAGTCAGGAGGGACTCTGGCTTCCCCCATTGTGAAAAATGCAGTTTAATTCAACTTCTTAAGGACATGAGTATTTTTTACCATTTGGCACTTCCAATTTTTCCTCCCGTTGTTCCAAGTGACATAACTTTTTTTTGTCAACACAGCCATTTAGGATTTTGTTTTTTGCATGATGAGTTGTACTTTTGAATGCCCCCATTCATTTTACCATGTAGTATACTGTAAATAATTCCAAGTTGGATAAACAGGTGAAAACAACACGAATCTGACATTGCTTTCTTGGTTTTGTTTTTATGACTTTCACTCGGTGGTAAAAATTACTTTGCATTACAATTTTCCAGGTCTGTAAGGCGATACTAAAGTTATAATTTTTATTTTTTTTATACTTGTAACTTTTTTTTTTATGTCCATTTAGCTGAATGATGATTTGATTTTATTAATACTATTTTAGGTACATGACAATTTTACCACTTTTTAGTGTATTTTTTGAGAAAGGTCTGGTAGCTGCAATTACAGGCAGATGCTTGCTATGCAACTCACCTGGCATCTGCCTGGTATGAAGCGGACTCCGCTCCTGAGCCTGCTTGATATAGCCCCTTGCATCCGGTGATAAAAATGAATGTTATAAATTATTAAAGTATTAAACTATAGACAGTTTAAGGTGACATACGTTAATATATTAATATTGAACACATTAAAAACGATAGTATACCTTTCCTGATATTGGCTTTATGCTGTGTTCACATTTGCATAAAACTCTTTACTTCTTGTTTAAGTAATAGACACTATGACAGAGTGCATTTGAGTGCTACTAAGTACGGTGTATATAAGAGGTAGTGTCAGCACAGATTCTTGGCCTAAATAGTTCCAGTACAGACCTAGCAAAGACCACTATCATTTATAAGTGGAATTAGGAAGAAAAGAGTTTGTATCCAGGTCCTGCAAAAATGTTCTTCAAAATATAAACTTCCATAAAAACATTACATTTTCTTGGTATAGGCAAAACATAATTAAAATGTAGAGCACTGGCCTATGCGTTTCGAGCCTGAACTGCCTCTTAGTCATAGCAATAAAAAATGTGCATACAAAGCTGATATACCAACAAGAACAAGCTATCCAACACCGGATGTCCTTTACCATAATTGTAGCGAGACACACCTTAGTATACACAACTGAGCATATTTACATATATTTAGCCACATGGACAAAATAGGCAAAAAAGACCCCCAAGTCATATGGACCAAAGTCAAATGTTTAAAAAAAAAAAAATCAAAAAAAAATCCACATTTGGCATATTCAAACAAACACATCAACATGCATTGCAATATGACGAAAGTATGAAAAAAACACAACAAAAAAATGACAAAAACCCAACAAGAAGCGAAAAAAAAGTCTAATAATTTAACCAAGATGTCACTAACACCAACACGCCATATCACAATGACTATCGAGAGGAGGAAAAAAATTAATAGACTTGTCTGGTCCTCTAGTCTGGTCTTTGTGGAGGCCAGGTCAGGGCAATCACTTCTATATCTGGCATCTTCAGCTCAGCATCCCGGGTGCCACAGAGGCAAGAGGTATCTAGGATGCTTGAGGCAGAAGTGATGACAATCCTGGTCCAGCTGTTACAGAGAACCGGATGGGATGGTGGACCAGGACACCACAAGACCATAGAGCGTTAAGAACTTTTCAGTATGTGATTGATACTATTGTCTAACTAGAGCCTGGTACTTCGCAAACATACTTAAGTAAAACTACTGAATACTATGTATTTTCTTGACGTTTGTGGACAATAAATATCCACATTACAGATACACACTAAGGTTTGTCCACTGAGGACATTTCCCTTTACAAATCGAGCACTCTTACAACTGATTGTCCATCTGATGCTCGACGACCAGCTATTCGTCATGGGTCAGGCTGCAGAAAACGGTTCCAATCAACTGCAATTACAAATTAGAAACCAACCCCATAATCGCAATTTCTCCACTGTAACTGCGGCTCTCTGACGTGCATCTGTGGGCTTTCGTAGTGCTCAGTTGAATTTATGTGCTCTACGATGTCCACATGCTGTAAAAGTACATTTGGAAAAGTTTGGTCCTGACATTAAGGCAACATAATTAGTTACTATGAAAGATACTGCAACCTTTAATTAAAAACATTCCTTTTTGATACCAACTTGTATGTATTCCTTTAATCCACTGGAAATATTACCATATAAAAAACCTGACTCGATGTGATAAATGTTTCAGGAACCTTTTTGCTAGTGATAAGTATTTTTCTGTAGCTAAAATTCTTACCCATGGTTTCAGATGTTTGGCTGCCAACTACACGAAGCAACATGGGCTGGTTGCTCTCTGATCTCTGCAGCGAGGGAGTAGGAGAGGAAAATGTTGTACCATTGACCTTTGCCTCAGCTTGCGGCTAAAACACAAGAAAAACGGAAATAAAGGTTTGTGCTTGCAGGAATCTACAGTCAAATAATCAATGATTTTGAGACTAAACAATGAGTGTCAAATACAACACATGTCACGATTGCATCTCTTTAGTGAGTACACGCTGCTCGGAGAAGAAAAGCCTGGATGGAGGTAAGTGATTAGCTGGAATTTCCCCTCCGCCACTAATAGAGCATCCCATTGCCGGCTGCTGTTTAGTACTGCAGTAGTTGCTCTTCGGTAAGACCAGACACCATTGATTTCATACAAATTAGGCCCTGTTATAGTCTGGCTAATAGTAATTTACAATCCAGTAGAATCCTGATTTTTTTTATGGTCACAAATAAGCACAAAAATGCAGATCATACACTTTATTTCATCACAAACACTTATTTACCTGACCTCTCTGTTAGGGGTGGATTACCCAATGTTACATTCTGATTATATATTAAACTAAACATTGGCCTGTCCAGTCAGGTAAATTCAGGTAGTCATACGATCACACAACCGCAAAGTAATGTCCTATATCACAACATTTCATTTCTTTTTCTGAAAATTAGAAGACTAGCTTAGCGGTAAAATGTAAGAACCACCTTTATATCATTGAATATTGAGAGATAAACTGCAGTTAGAGCAAATTGAAGTTTTTTCTCCTTTGTTTTTATGTGTTGGTGTGATCATTCATGTCCCACCCATTATACAGCTTCCATTACCAGTTACAGGAACATGCCTATTTACATGACAGGTTGTCCTGATAAAAAAAAAATAAATCAGTTTTCATGTCAGCATAAAACACTGCCTTCCCCTGATGAAGCTGCTGTAGCAGCGAAACACGTGGGGTTTGTATCCACCTTACTTGCCACTATGGGAACCTGCATTATGGACCTGGTTTGTGACAATACCTTTATGCTGCTATCCACAACCCAATGATGCAGCCCTTTGTTTTGGCTACAACATTTGGTTTTGACTGGTCTTCTTGTATTCTTTATTACCAATTATATATTATACTTGATGTATTATATGTAGACCAGCTGTAGTTTTGCCGGCCAGTTTTTGCATGTATCTGTTCATTATAACACTTGGGTTATTGTCTCGCCATGTAAAATGCCCTAAACTTTATAAATACATTACTTGTTTGGTACTAATTGTGGTTATGACTGAAGGATATTTACACTACACGATTTTGCGTCATTAAACAACTGACAAATATTTACTAAATCGGTGGCCTTTTTAGAACCTGTTTACATAGGTAGACCGCTCTTAAAGGGACTCTGTCAGCAGGTTTCTGCAATGTAACCTTAAGACTGCATGCTGCAATAGTTAAAACAGTTAAGGCCACGTCACACTAAGCAACATCGCTAGCAACATCGCTGCTAAGGAACAACTTTTGTGACATAACAGCGATGTTGCTAGTGATGTTGCTGTGTGTGAAATCCAGCAACAACCTGGCCCCTGCTGTGAGGTCGTTGGTTGTTGCCGAATGTCCTGGGCCATTTTTTAGTTGTTGCTCTCCCGCTGTGAAGCGCACATCGCTGTGTGTGACCGCGACAGAGCAACAACTAAATGTGCAGGCAGCAGGGAGCCGGCTTCTGCGGACGCTGGTAACCACGGTAAACATCGGGTAACCAAGAAGCCCTTACCTTGGTTACCCGATATTTACCTTCGTTACCAGCGTCCGACACTCTCACGCTGTCAGTGCCGGCTCCCTGCTCTCTGCACACGTAGCCACAGTACACATCGGGTAATTACATCGGGTTTACACAGGAAGATGTGCTGCAGAGAATGATGCTCGTGTGCTGCACAACTAGACAATCAAGCATTTGGCTCATTTGTCAGATGATTGGCAGTCTGCTTCGACCGCACAATTATTGTGAAAGGAGTGTCCCTAGGAATACTCTATCATGGTAACCTTTGAGTGTAAATCGACAATAAATTTTAGCCACATTTAGGGCCTTGTTAACATACATTTATACATACAGATAGCTGACCTATTTATCGCCAATCAGGCCACAATTATTGTGTGTAAATGCCATTTGATCAATTGAAATCTGCTTCATCTGCCAAAAAAAACCTGATCCAATGTGCTTATAAATATGTTGGCCAAACACAATGATTGTAGCATGTAAACAGCACCTGAAGGATATTTGAAAGACATCTCCCATAAAAGAGATAGAAAAGATATATTTTATGCTGATTAAATCAAGGATCAGATCTGCTGATGTAAATAGCTAAGGCTGGGATCAGACAAGTGCATGAAAAATCGTCTGTTTTTCAACCAGAAAATAACTAACTGATGATTTTTCCATCCGTATTGTCAACTAAATACAATGCATTTTTTTACATCCATATGGCATCCGGTTTTTGGAAGCAGTCTTGTCATGCTTGTGAGGGGCTGAGCTGGGCTACGGATTTATGGGTAAGCAGCCATAGTCATTTCTCCATGTGATCCCACTACTTTTACTCAGAGTGCGCACGATATTGCGGAGTCCTCTAGAGATTTCAGAGTGGGTTTAATTTGCTCTGTTATAGCTTAGTGTGGAGGTCTAATATTTAACAGGGATATAGGGTGCTGCTGGACTGTTAGGGTATGTGCGCACGTTGCGTAAATTCATGCAGTTACGCTGCGCTTTGCAGCGCAGCGTAACTGCATGCGTCCTGCGTCCCCTGCACAGTCTATGGAGATTGTGCAGGGGCCGTGCGCACGTGGCGTCTCAGAGCGCAGCGCTTCGGCTACTGCCGAAGCGCTGCGCAAAAAGAAGTGACATGTCACTTCTTTCCTGCGCTTTGCCGGCAGCTCCTGCTCTGTCTATGGCAGGAGCTGCAGGCAGAGCACATGGAATCGGCGCTCACTACGGACATTTCTGCAGCGATCTAAAGCGCACGTGTGATCTTCAGATCGCTGCAGAAATTTCTGCAGGCTAGTACGCAACGTGCGCACATAGCCTTACTGCTCAGTTATTGTACTCCTCTCCTCACTTGCGGTGGGTTTATTTTAATCTGTTTCCCCCTTGCTTTACATACCTACTATCAGCACATCTATTTGCACTAATTTTTCTTGTGTATTTTTTGTATGAACCTTTACTACAATCTTTATAAAATAACTTTGTCTAACAAAGATAACAATTTTTAGCCTTAAAACTCAGCATGCATATCAGAATGTTGGCTCAACCCGTCAATAGTGGTGCTTTGACCAACATTACTGTAATTTGGATGCAGGCCTATGAATGGCTCTGAAATCTGTGTGTGTAATCCGAGCTTTTGTCAGCTGAGTGTGTGTAGCTCTGGACATATAGGAAAAATACAAGATGTAGATCATATGAGAATTAAATTTTCCAAATAGTTTACTTCTCTATGTAAATTGTGAAATTATGCTTAGACACCTAGCATTATCCCTACTGTAAAAATCTAACAATACCTAAAGAACAATTGTTTAATTGACATCTTCACCTAAGAACTTCATAATGTATATCCACACAAAAAAACAGCGCTGGTGAGCCCTGAAGGACACTACATTAACGATACAAAGGCACTATTTAGTGCAGGGGTCGGGAACCTATGGCTCGCGAGCCAGATATGGCTCTTTTGATGGCCGTATCTGGCTCGCAGACAGGGCTCCTACCTGTCTATGGGAAGGATCAGGGCCGGCGCCAGCACCCGGCAAACCCGGTCAGCTGCCGGGGGGGCCCACTCGCGGTGGCAGGAGTGGCGCACCGCTACTCAGGGGGGCCCGGTGGCCGCGCTGTCACCGCCCCCCGCCGAGGATCGAGCTTTCAATTGCATCGGCATCGCAGGTGCCGATACAATTGAGAGCAATGATGAGGGAGTGAGCGGCGCGCTCTCTCTCTTATCATTCTCCCCGCTGTGACTGTCGGCGTTCTTCTGACAGCTCTGCAGCGAGCGCGGTGACATCATCACTGCGCGCCTGCTGAGAGGTCAGAGCGAGCGACAGCAATGGACGATGCGCCGAGGAGACCGGATCAGCGGGGGAACGAGAAGTGAGCCGCCCCTCTACTGACACTGGGCTCCCCTGACTCACAGGCCGGCCACTACACAGCGGCACTAGTACACATAGAGGCCCGGCAGCCGCTCTGCGTCTATGTGTAGTGCTGCTGTGTAGTGGCCGAACTGTGAGTCAGGGGAGCCCAGTGTCAGTAGAGGGGCCCCTGACCTGGAGAGGCCACCAGCCATGTCTGAGCTGCAGGAGTGCTAGTCCTGACCTGCACAGCAGACGGAATCTCCATCCTGCAGGACCTGCGATGATGTCACGCCCATGTGACTGTGTGGGAGGAGACACAGGAGGCCGGGCAGAAAGCAAGATACTGAATCCTGAAAGAGATTTGGACACATGATGACTGGTAATAAGAAAAGAGGGGACATGAGGGTGAGGGGGGCTGCAGGGTGAGGGGCATATGAGGGCTGCAGACTGTGACAGAAGGATGTGAAGGGGTGCAGAGTGTTTGAGAGGGGTAAGTTGGGGTACAGGCAGGGTGAGATATGTGAGCAGGGTGTGTGAGATATGGGGGTGTATTGTGTGTGATATGGGGGGTGCAGGCTGTATGGGAAGCAGGGTATCTGACATATGGGGGTGTAGTGTGTGAGATCTGGGGGGTGCAGGCTGTATGGGAAGCAGTGTGTGTGTGGGATATGGGGGGTGCAGGCCGTATGGGGAGCAGTGTGTGTGTGTGTGTGTGATATGGGGGGTGCAGGCTGTATGGGAAGCAGTGTGTGAGAGATATGGGGGTGTAGGCTGTATGGGAAGCAGGGTGTGTGAGATATGGGGGTGTAGTGTGTGTGATATGGGGGTGCAGGCTGTATGGGGAGCAGGGTATGCGACATATGGGGGTGTAGTGTGTGGGATATGGGGGGTGCAGGCTGTATGGGGAGCAGTGTGTGTGTGAGATATGGGGGGTGCAGGCTGTATGGGGAGCAGTGTGTGTGTGGGATACGGGGGGTGCAGGCCGTATGGGGAGCAGTGTGTGTGTGTGTGTGTGATATGGGGGGTGCAGGCTGTATGGGAAGCAGGGTGTGAGAGATATGGGGGTGTAGGCTGTATGGGAAGAAGGGTGTGTGAGATATGGGGGTGTAGTGTGTGTGATATGGGGGTGCAGGCTGTATGGGGAGCAGGGTATGCGACATATGGGGGTGTAGTGTGTGGGATATGGGGGGTGCAGGCTGTATGGGGAGCAGTGTGTGTGTGTGATATGGGGGGTGCAGGCTGTATGGGAAGCAGTGTGTGTGTGTGGGATATAAGGGGTGCAGGCTGTATGGGGAGCAGTGTGTGTGTGTGTGTGTGTGTGATATGGGGGGTGCAGGCTGTATGGGAAGCAGGGTGTCTGGGCCACTGACAGATACAATTGCTCCAGCGGTCACTTAGTACACAAAGGAGTGTTCCTCTCTGCTGCACTAAGCCACCGCTGGACCTAAACAATAATTCGCTGTAAAATAATAAAATAGATAATTGACATAACTGACAATGCGTTGTGTGACATGTCCAATATTCCAGCTTCTTTCTTCTGCGAATGCCTCAAAGCTGGCATTCTCTCAACATCAGGTGGGAAGAATGCCAGCTTCCTGTCATGCGCAGGAAAAAGAAGAAGCCAGACTGCTGGACTGATGTCATGCATCGCAAGTTCACAATGTAAGTTATTTATTTGATTTTTTTACTGCTAATTACCATTGTTTCAGTCCAGTTGTGGCTTTATACAGCAGGGAGGAGCATTCCTTGCTGTACTAAGTGAACATTGGAGCGATTGATCTGTCAATGGCCCTTTAAACATATTGTACGGCTCTCGCGGAATTATATTTCAAAATATGTGGCGTTTACGGCTCTCTTAGCCAAAAAGGTTCCTGACCCCTGATTTAGTGTCACCTTTCAACTATTTGCTCTGTTAACTAAACAAGGGGCTGGTGAGACGTCTTTGGCTTTACCCAGAAAGAAACGAGATAGGATGATGAAACTTTACATTTATTCCACATACTCTCCACTGATGTCAGCACACTTCTTACATTGGTATTCAAAGTTCTGTAAGCCTAGCTAAAAGAAAGATTTCGGTTGTGCCTCAAACCAGGCATCCTTAGCAGCCATGGCATCAAATATGGTGTGAAATTTGGTACCCTTGAGGTGTTTCTTCAGGTTTGGAAATAGATAGTCGGAGGGAGCTAGATCTGGTGAATAAGGTGGGTGGTCAACCAGCTGGAAGCCCAGCTCTGACAGTATTGCCACGGTCGCTTGTGCAGTGTGAGCGGAGGAGTTGCCTTGCAGGAACAAGATTCATTTGAACAGCTTGACGTGCCTTTTGGCCTTCAGAGCTGCCTTCAATTGGTTCAAAAGTTTAATGTAATACTTTGCATTGATGGTGGAACCCTTTTGAAGGTAGTCCACCAGCAGCACGTCCTCCTTATCCTAGAACACAGACACCATCACCTTAGTGGCTGATTTTTACACCCTGAACTTCTTTGGACGAGAAGAACCAATGTGCCTCCACTCTTTACTGCTCCTTGTTTTCAGGGTCATACAAATAAATCCAGGGCTCATCCATAGTGACCAGTCAATCCAGGAAGTTCTTATCAGTCTGAAAATGCTGACAAATGGACCGGGAAGTTTTCACTCGCATGCTTCTCTGATCTATTGTCTAACATTTCGGGACCCACTTTGCAGATAGCTTCCTCATATCCAAATGTTCATGGATAATGACACAAACACGTTCATGGAAAATCCCCATGATGTCTGCTATTACTTTAGCTGAAATGCGTCGATTCTCCAGTATGAGATCGTGCACAGCATCGACGATCTCCGGAACTACCACCACTCTTGGTCGTCCAGGACGTTCCTCATCATTGGCGCTGAAGTGGCCATATTCAAATTTGGCAACCCAGTTCTTAACTGTGGAATATGAAGGGCATTGAACTCCCAATGTCTGCTACATATCACCATGAATATCCTTTGAGGACTTTCCTTGCAAAACCAAGAATTTTATCCCTCTTCTGTTCTCAGTTGCTGTAAATATCGCATTAGACGCCGCCATTTTGTTTTCCCGCGTGCATAGAACACTGTTGCCATAAGCAACAAACACATTTTGAAAACATATATTAGACATATAAGGCTTTCATGTGATGTAACATTTGTTACCATAGAAACAAAAAAGATCACAAAGCCAAAGACTTATCAGCAGCCCTTTGTACAACTAAAAGTATCCTTCATACTACAACCTTAATAAGGATTTAGAGGAAGTCAACCATCATCAGTCTTAAAGTAATTTCTCCAGGAAAATTAATGAAGGTGCATGCTATGAAGCAATTCATTCATTTGTAGACCACCTTGGTGCTGTTATTGACATACCTGCTCTAGCAACTGTCTAAGCCGATGTAATTGTGATTCCAGTTGCTTGTTGTGATCTTCCAGTATCTGCATTCTGGCTTCCAGACGTCCTTTGTGCTGGCGCAGTAACTTGGCTTCGGCTATGAGTTCTGCATCTCGTGGACTCTGTGGGGAGGCTGGCATCATTTCTGGAGGGGAAGGTAGTGGGGACAATCCCTTATGGTCATGCTGCTCCTTCAGTCTATCATATTCAGACTGTAAATTTCTGATTTTCAACAAAGAAGGAAAACAGAAAGAATGGTACAAGTTGTCAATTATAGATGAATGGACGTAGTAGATATATTTTTATTTATTTGACAGCTTTCCTACATAACTACCATAAGTATCAACAAAAAGATTTCACACATGATCAATTCATTAGTGCACTGAGGCCCTGATTCATTAAAACTGATGTTTAAAGTCTTAATGAAGGGAGCACAGGAGCAAGATCAACATTCATTAAGAGGGTGTACGAAAGGCTGGTGCACATTTATGGTGTAATTTATGCCACTTTTGTGGGTACATTATTTGCCAGACAGGCGTGGTCATAAAATCTTTCTGCCTATCTCCACAGATTTTGAATGAGCTTGCAAAGGCTTGCGTGAAAATGCCAAAGATCGTACAAATTTGAGAGATTTCAAGTAGTTTTAGGACATAATTCTAATAACTCCTTAAAGAATAAGAGCCTAAATATTTAGAGCATCAATGTACTTAAGAATGATTCATGGGGTATTAACATTAGATAGATCTGGGTCACTAGACAAATACCTTCTTGTCAAATGATTATCTATCAAATACCCCAACCAAGATGAAGTCCAAGCATACTTTCAGACCTACCAAAAAAAGGTACTAATCCTTTAGTTTGAGGGGACTGTTTGGTCTTCCCGATTAGTACTTGTAATCAACTGAAGCCTTTCATTGCATGAAATTAGTGAAGCTTGGTTTCATGGTACTAACTTAGAACCAAGAGACTATTCAGAGACTAGGAAGACCATCTGGTTGGTGTGGATGCCCTAACAACATGGGATTTAGGTAATGGTAGAGGCCTTTTAGGCTTAAAGCATTAATGCTAGTGGTCCTCCGACAATCTATTGGAGCCAGCAGACCCTTCTCAGGCAAATAATATTTGGAGATCTGTTCCGGTAACGAGTCTTTGTTTTGTTTCTTGCAATCTTCATTGAAAGAAATGACAGTTGGCACTAAACAAACCCAATCCATCTATTTCAGGCTGCTGCTTAGCAGGTTCAATTATGCAGTCTGATTTCTGCTTCATTTAACATAGAAAATTGTCTGAAAGACTCCTCTGTAATTGTTTTAGGAGTATAATAAGAAAATGTTTCCCAAAGTTACAGTTACTCCATAAACCTTTGGCTGTAACTAGTCATTGTAATACAATTCTGTCTTTAAAGCTCTTCTATCCTAACACAACAGGGAACTTCCACATCCAGATATGCCGGATAATATACACACCTGTTTTCTTCTTCCAAGTCAGCGAGGATCCGTTCAAGCTCCCCTCGTTCTTCACTCTCCAAGGAGATAAGTATTTGGGCAGGGCTCCGGGGCTGACTTAGTGGGGACTCTTGGTTCAAGCTTTGGCAGTAGTGCTGGATAAGCAAATGCTCATCATCTCTGTGAAACACATAAGAATTAATACTCTTCCTTGACATTTGGCAAAGCGATATAAGGCACACTAAAGAAAAGAACATTTACAATCTCTGTCCTCAAGCTTTGGAAGGAAACGGAGAGGGGAACCAAGACGAGGACTGAAATGCTTATATCTCCACAAGCAAAAGGTCATTTCAGAGCTAATAAAATGAACTATGAATGAATCTGTTATTACAGAAATGATTTACCGATGACTGGTTATTGGTGGATAATCTCGTTATATCCTAGTTAACATATAAATAAAGATGCAGTGCACTATCGGAGGAATACTACACGGGTGAGCACTTCAAGATAACTCAGCAACTTGGTTTTAATTGTGTAATAATAAAGCACAAATCATTATTTAGGTACCAGGCAACTATTTATCTTCCTCAGGCATAATTATTGTATTTGCATTAGCAGTAATCTATAGCGAGATGGAGCAATATGTCAATATCTATTAGTCTTTTATCACCTTCCAAATCTGTCCTATGAACAGGCAGGCATGGGAAATTAATCTAAATCACTAAGGCACAGGAATACGAAAAAGAAAACTTCAAAGAAGCAGCAAACACGAAAGGATAGAATCTATAATGAAATATGAACAAGCCGGACTTTTACAATTCATGCATGTTTAACCAACATTATTTCTTCCTTGGATGCACATCCCACCTTATAAAGCACTTGTTAAAAAAAAAAAAAGTCTCAAAAAGTCACAAACTTACTTTTGCCTTACTAACTAGTGGATTTGCCACTAGATTTTGCAATACATATGGCGTATGTTATTGAAATAGATCCCTTAAACCTGGTGAGGCTGTTGTACTTTAATAATATATGGAAGAATAGCCACATAATCCTGACATTTACATCTGTATTTTAGGAGTCCAACTAGAGGCTATGCTCATTTTAATATAAAAGACGAGAAAAATGTTTGGAAATGATTATACAGCTATTCTGGCATGACTTTTCAAAGTAAGTATACTAGCCTTGTCAAGTCCAAGAAGCTACTTAAAAGGGGTTGTCTGGGACTTTTATATTAATCACCTATCCTTAGAATAGGTCATAAATATCTGATCGGTGGGAATACAACTACGGCACCCACACCCATCAGCTGTTACAGATGCCACAGTGGCCAAGTGTGCTCAGTTGTGGAGGTGCACAACAGAGTTTAATCAACCGCAATAGTGGCCACGACCAGATACTGCACATACGCCCCGTATTGAATCAAATAAGGCCGTGTGCACACGCTGCTGTTTTTGATGCATTTTTTTTTCAAAATCTGCATGCCTCTTCTGAAGCCAGCAAAGTATATGAGATTTCTGAAGTGCTATGCCAACGTTGCGGGGTTTTTTTCAGTGCAGATGTGATGTAGATTTTTGTGCAGAAAAAATCTGCAGCATGTCAATTGTTGGGGCGTTCTTTCCTGGAGTTTTTTTTAGGCCTTGTAGCCATTGACTTCACTAAATAAAAAAAAAAAAAAAAAAAAAAAAGAATAGGAAAAAAATGCACCAAAACCGGATGCGTTTTTTAGTGCGTTTTTCTGCCAGATGGTGCAGATGTGTTGCAGAAAATTTCTGCATCAAATCTGCAGAGTGTGCACATATCCTCAGGGACAGATGTGCAGCACCAAACCATGGTCACTGTACAGTTGGCAGAGCTATACAGCTAGGAGACTAAGCACACCCGGGCTGCTGCTGGAAAAGGTAACGGCTGATCGTCAGGGATGTCGCACATCAACCAATCAGATCTTGATTACCTATTCTAAGAATGGGAAATAAATAAAAAAAAATGCCGTGCAACAACTTTAATCATGTATACATTCTGTACTGTAAAATCTGCTGACAGATCTGTTCACATGTAATATATTTGAACCAATACCACTTTCCTGATTGGTCCATTTATACTAATATATACAGTAAACCCATACTACACTCCCTTGCAAAACTCTATCACCATCCATTGAAATACCTTGTCCCTTTAAATGCTGGGGCAACTTAAGTATACAAACAGTCCAAATGTTTGGTGAAAGATGCTAGATACTGATTGATTTACCAAAAATGGTGATGGGATAGTCTTTTGTGTACAGTATTCTCACCTTGGACCTTTATCCACTAGACTGGTCATTAGTGTCTGATGGTTCCAGAGATACAACCCGAATCTTTTTCTAAAGGTCCAGTCACACTAAGCAACTTACCAGCGATCCCAACAACGATAGGGATCGCTGGTAAGTTGCTAGGAGGTTGCTGGTGAGATGTCACACTGCGACGCTCCAGCGATCCCACCAGCAACCTGACCTGGCAGGGATCTCTGGAGCGTCGCTACACGAGTTGCTGGTGAGCTCACCAGCAACCAGTGACCAGTCCCCAGCGCCGCAAGGAAGATGCTGCGCTTGGTAACTAAGGTAAATATCGGGTAACCAACCCGATATTTACCTTGGTTACCAGTGCACGGAGCTACACGTGCAGAGAGCAGGGAGCAGCGCACAATGCTTAGCGCTGGCTCCCTGCTCTCCTAGTTACAGCACACATCGGGTTAATTACCCGATGTGTGCTGCAGCTAAATGTGCACAGAGCAGGGAGCAGCGCACACTGCTTAGCGCTGGCTCCTTGCTCTCCTAGCTACAGCACACATCGGGTTAATTAACCCGATGTGTGCTGTAGCTACATGTGCACAGAGCAGGAGCCGGCACTGGCAGCAAGAGGGGAGGCTGGTAACAAAGGTAAATATCGGGTAACCAAGGACAGGGCTTCTTGGTTACCCGATGTTTACATTGGTTACCAGCCTCCGCAGAAGCCGGCTCCTGCTGCCTGCACATTTAGTTGTTGCTCTGTCGCTGTCACACACAGCGATGTGTGCTTCACAGCGGGACAGCAACAACTAAAAAATGGCCCAGGACATTCAGCAACAACCAGCGACCTCACAGCAGGGGCCAGGTTGTTGCTGGATGTCACACACAGCAACATCGCTAGCAACGTCACAAAAGTTGTTCGTTAGCAGCGATGTTGCTAGCGATGTTGCTTAGTGTGACGGGGCCTTTAGGCTCAGTTCACACGCTGCGTTTTTTTGACTCTGCGTTTTTTGCAGCTAAAAAACACACAAAAACGAACCCGTGGCCAAAAAACGCGGCAAAAAACGCATGCGTTTTTGGCTGCGTTTTGCTGCGTTTTTGATCTCTGCGTTTTGTTGCGTTTTTCCAATGCATTGTATGGGGGGAAAACGCAGAAAAACGCAGGAAAGAATTGACATGTCCATTTTTGCTTTTAAGCTCAAAAACGCAGCTTAAAAAAAAAGTTGTGTGCGGACAGCAAAAATGAAAACGCATAGACTTTGCTGGGGAAGCAAAGTCATGCAGTTTTGAGGCCAAAAACGCACCCGAAAAACGCGCAAAAACGCCGCGAAAAACGCATTGTGTGAACTTACCCTTACTCTTAGAAGGGGGATTCCCATCACTCTTCTGGTGGCCACCATAAATGAATAGGTGGATGGGCAAGTGCAGCTCTCTCCATTCACTTCTTTGAGTGTTGCAAAAAGGGCCAAGAAGGCCACAGACCCTCATTCCAAATAAAGATGTGGGTCTCAAAAGGTGGGACCCCCACCTATCAGACATTTATTGCATATTCTGTTAGGTAAATGAGATAAAGGACTGGTTTATATAGGTTTTACACATGGAAGTAAGGGAGCGAGATCCTTTGGGGCTGGGCAATTTTATGACAATAGACATGTCATCTTTAGGGAATGAAAGATGTCTCAAACATCGGCATATCTCATAAGATAAGGAAAATCAACCGTAGCCAACACCTGCTTACTGCAAATGTAATTATGATACAAAGGCCCAGACAATGGGTCATGTCAGTATTATTCACACCCAGTATATTATATATGTCTGGGGAGACTTCAGAGCTGCATTTGATCAAACGTTATATAGAACTGAGAAAAATGCATGAGGGAACAGTGCTGTACCTATTGTGCTCCACTGTACCCAAAGCATTACAAAGATTGGCTAATGACTGGTCCATGCAGCCTTTATCTATTCCCCCATTTTTTGGAGATGGCTGGACCGTTGTTGTAAATAAGCACTTTAACCTGGTATAACCCCCACCACCTCACTCCATTGTAGATTGTTAGCTCTTATGAGCAGGTTTGTCTATATTTTTGCTTTAATTATTGTATCTTTTAGAACTGTTACTTACGTTAGAAAAAAAGTTCATTATTATGGTCGCTTCTCCAATTTCTTAGACGCCAATTTGGAATTTACAAGAAGCTGTGGCATGCATAGAAGATGGTGGGGCTCATGGCAAAAATAAAAATAGGGCCTCCATTATGGGATAGCTCACATGCAAAATCTGTTTCATACATTGATAAGACATGGTTTGGTAGCACACACATGGATATCTGCTGGATCCATTTAGATAAAACGGAAATGCTACAAATCTACAGTGCTTTATGTCTCCCTTGTGGTATGATCATGTGTACTGGATTTACTGTTGAAAATTTGTGCAAATTTTTATGTGCAGAAATTTTCAAGAGATGCGTCTAAAATAATAATTTAAAAAACCCAAAACACTATATATTCTTTGGTCACAAGTTATATAGCCATTGAACTGAGAAAAACAGATGAAGTAACAGTATGGAGGCACAGAAGGGGTTATTAACCCCTTCACGACCTTTGACGGATACATCCGTCATGGTGCCCTTGTACGTAAAGACTCATGACTGATAGATCCGTCATGGCGAAATCGTGGCCCCGGAGCCCCGGTGACCGCGATCGGTACTCAAAAACTGTAGAATCAGGAAGGAGAGGACCTGTACCTGAACCCAGGAGGGGTGGTGT
Source organism: Anomaloglossus baeobatrachus (assembly GCF_048569485.1). Classification (NCBI taxonomy): domain Eukaryota; kingdom Metazoa; phylum Chordata; class Amphibia; order Anura; family Aromobatidae; genus Anomaloglossus; species Anomaloglossus baeobatrachus. The sequence goes on from NC_134354.1 coordinate 498,815,285, forward strand.
CTCCTCCCCGAACCTACGGAAGCTGTGATTGGCTGACGAACACAGCTCAGCCAATCACAGCCAGTGTAATGTTTCAACCATTGAAAATGGTTGAAACATTGAGATCCAGCTATGATCAGTGGAGCTGTAGCACGGATCATTGGCTGGAGCTGGTTGACCTTTGCTGCACCCTCCCCCAGCTCTGACTGGAGAGATCGGCCTTGTGACCGATCTCTCCAATCACCGTGGATCTGAGGCCGGTGATCTATAGGTAATCGCTCTCCTCAGCTTGTCCGTCTGTGGAAGCTGAGGAGAACGATCCCTGCGGGTGACTATCGGTAAGTAACTGCCCCCGATCCTCCGCTGTTCTCGATCATCCACCGCCGCAGCCACGGCTTCAGATCATCCGCCGCCCTCCATCTGCTTCGCTGCTCCGCCCCTGCATTGCTTTTGCTCTGCTCCTTCAGCTGCCCCCCCTGCATCTGCTTCCGCGCCGTCACCCATCAGCCACTGCCCCCCCTGCATCAGCCACTGCCCCCCCTGCATCAGCCACTGCCCCCCCTGCATCAGCCACTGCCCCCCCTGCATCAGCCACTGCCCCCCCTGCATCAGCCACTGCCCCCCCTGCATCAGCCACTGCCCCCCCTGCATCAGCCACTGCCCCCCCTGCATCAGCCACTGCCCCCCCTGCATCAGCCACTGCCCCCCCTGCATCAGCCACTGCCCCCCCTGCATCAGCCACTGCCCCCCCTGCATCAGCCACTGCCCCCCCTGCATCAGCCACTGCCCCCCCTGCATCAGCCACTGCCCCCACTGCATCAGCCACTGCCCCCACTGCATCAGCCACTGCCCCCACTGCATCAGCCACTGCCCCCCCTGCATCAGCCACTGCCCCCCCTGCATCAGCCACTGCCCCCCCTGCATCAGCCACTGCCCCCCCTGCATCAGCCACTGCCCCCCCTGCATCAGCCACTGCCCCCCCTGCATCAGCCACTGCCCCCCCTGCATCAGCCACTGCCCCCCCTGCATCAGCCACTGCCCCCCCTGCATCAGCCACTGCCCCCCCTGCATCAGCCACTGCCCCCCCTGCATCAGCCACTGCCCCCCCCCCCCTGCATCAGCCACTGCCCCCCCCCCTGCATCAGCCACTGCCCCCCCCCTGCATCAGCCACTGCCCCCCCCCCCTGCATCAGCCACTGCCCCCCCCGCATCAGCCACTGCCCCCCCCGCATCAGCCACTGCCCCCCCGCATCAGCCACTGCCCCCCCCCCCGCATCAGCCACTGCCCCCCCCGCATCAGCCACTGCCCCCCCCGCATCAGCCACTGCCCCCCCCCGCATCAGCCACTGCCCCCCCCGCATCAGCCACTGCCCCCCCCGCATCAGCCACTGCCCCCTCCGCATCAGCCACTGCCCCCTCCGCATCAGCCACTGCCCCCCATCAGCCGTTGCGCCCCTCCCTGAACTGCTGCCCGCACTCTCCCATCCTCTTCATCTGCTTCCCCCTCTCTGATCTGCTGCCTCCTCCATCTCCTGTGATCCTGATGCCTAGATCCATCCTGAAAGGTAGCTATCCCCAATCTCACCTCCCACTCCCCTTCCACCCTCCCCCACATCCTCTGCCGCTCCTGCATCCGTTGCGCCCTCTTCCATCCTTCGCCGTTCCTCCACCTGCCGCGCGCGCTCTCCCATCCTCTGCCGCTCCTCCATCCGGAGCGCACTCTCCCATCCTCCGCCGCTCTTCCATCCGCCGCAGCCTCTCCCATCCTCCATCCATCCTTTTTTCCATCTCACCTAGTCCCCCCTCCCTTTTGCAGTACATCCGTGCGTGCGTCCTGATTTTTTTCTGTAAACTAAGAAAGAAATACAATTAAACTTCGTTTAGGGCCAGTAAAATTATACTGTAGTAATCGTCAACTACAGTATTTTTTACTGAATATTGTAAGGGTCAGCCCAGTGCCACACATGAGAGCGATGCATGAGTCTTGCCTTGCATCATCCGTCGATCTCTTCCAAACAGGAGTGTGCGGCTGTGCCGGATGATGCGATGCGAGATTCGTGCATTGCTCTCATGTGTGGCACTTGCCTTAGTGTCAGTTGCAGGCGCTTATTTTTAATTTTTTTTTTTTACTGACGTCCGTATTTTTTATTAGGCCAAACTAATTTTTTTTGTATTGGGGGGGGGGGGGGGGGAGAGGGGGTGTTATCTAGTTTCAAAAAAATGGGGTCACATGTGGGGGAGCTCAACTGTTTCGGCACATCAGGGAGATCTCCAAACGCAACATAGTGTGGCTAACGATTTCAGCTAATTTTCCATTTAAAAAGTCAACTGATGCTCCTTTCCTTTGGAGCTCTGCCGTGCGCCCAAACAGTGGTTTTCTACCACATATGAGGTGTCAGCGAACTCAGGACAAATTGCCCAACAAATTTTGCGGTCCATTTTATCCTGTTACCCCTGTAAAAATTAAAAAATTGAGCCAAAAATAACGTTTTTGTGGCAAAAAAAAGTACTTTGTTTTTATGGCTCAATCTATGACGCACGTGAGGGTTCAAAGTGTTAACTAAACATCTAGATAAATTCCATAAGGGGTCTAGTTTCCAAAATTGGGTCACTTGTGGGGGAGCTACATTGTTTAGGCACCTCAGGGGGTCTCCAAACACAACATGGCATCCGCTAACGATTCCAGACAAATTTGTGTTTGAAAAGTCAAATGATGCTCCTTGCCTTCCGAGCCCTGCTGTGCGCCCAAACATTTGATTTCCACCACATATGAGGTATATGTGTACTCAGGAGAAAATGCACAATACATTTTATGTTGCAATTTTTCCTGATACCCTTGTGAAAAAAGCTACCTGGTTGAAGTAACAATTTCATGGTAAATTTTTTTTTTTTTTTTATTTTCACGGCTCAACGTTAACTTTTGTGAAGCCCCCAGAGGTTCAAAGTGCTCACTAAACATTAGATAAATTCCTTGAGGGGTCTAGTTTCCAAAATGGGGTCACTTGTGGGGGAGCTCCATTGTTTAGGCACCTCAGGGGGTCTCCAAATGCAAAGTCGCATCCGCTAATTATTCCAGATAATTTTGCTTTCAAAAATTCAAATGATGCTCCTTCCCTTCCGAGTCCTGCCGTGCACCCAAACAATTGATTTCCACCACATATGAGATAGTGGTGTACTCAGGAGAAATTGCGCAATCATTTTATGGTGCAGTTTTTTCTGATACCCTTGTGAAAATGCTAATTTTTTATGGCTAAAGTAAAATTTGTGTGTAAAAAAGTAAAATTTTCATTTTTTCCTTCCACATTGCTTTAGTTGCTGTGAGGCTCCTAAAGGGTTAATAAACTTCTTGGATGTAGTTTTGAGCAGTGTGAGGGGTGCAGATTTTAGAATGGGGTCACTTTGGGGTATTGTCTGTCACCTAGGCCTCTCAAAGTCACTCCAAATGTGATGTGGTACCTAAAAAATTTTTTTTGTAAATTTTGTTGGAAAAATGAAAAATTGCTGATGAACTTTGAACCCTTCTAACTTCATAGCGAAAAAATTTTTTGTTTCGAAAATTGCACTAGTGTAAAGTAGACATGTGGGAAATGTTAATTAGTTACTATTTTGTGTGACATCTCTCAGATTTATGAACATCAAATTTCAAATATTGAAAATTTCAAAATTTTTCGCCAAATTTCCAAAATTTTCACAAATAAACGCAAAACATATCGGCCTAAATGTACCACTGACAAAGTACAATATGTCACGAAAAAACAATGTTAGAATCACCAGGATCCGTTGAAGCGTTCCAGAATTATAACCTGTCAAAGTGACACTGGTCAGAATTGCAAAAAATGGCCTGGTCTTTAAGGTGAAAACAGGCTGGGGGCTGAAGGGGTTAATATTATACACCGTGTGCAGAATTATTAAGCAAATGAGTATTTTGATCACATGATACTTTTTTATACATGTTGTCCTACTCCAAGCTGTATAGGCTTGAGAGCCAAATACCAATTAAGTAAATCTGGTCATATGCATCTCTGTAATAAGGAGGGGTGTGGTGTAATGACATCAACACCCTATATAAGGTGTGCTTAATTATTAGGCAACTTCCTTTCCTTTGGCAAAATGGGTCAAAAGAGAGATTTGACGGGCTCTCAAAAGTCCAAAATTGTGAGATGTCTTGCAGAGGGATGCAGCAGTCTTGAAATTGCCAAACTTTTGAAGCGTGATCACCGAACTATCAAGCGTTTCATGGCAAATAGCCAACAGGGTGGCAAGAAGCGTGTGGGGCAAAAAAGGCGCAAAATAACTGCCCATGAATAGAGTAAAATCAAGCGTGAAGCTGCCAAGATGCCATTTGCCACCAGTTTGGGCATATTTCAGAGCTGCAATGTTACTGGAGTATCAAAAAGCTCAAGGTGTGCCATACTCAGGGAGATGGCCAAGATAAGGAAGGCTGAAAAACGACCACCTTTGAACTAGAAACATAACATAACGTCAAGACTGGGCCAAGAAATATCTTAAAACTGATTTTTCAAAGATTTTATGGACTGATGAAAGGAGAGCGACTCTTGATGGGCCAGATGGATGGGCCAGAGGCTGGATCAGTAAAGGGCAGAGAGCTCCACTCAGACGCCAGCAAGGTGGAGGTGGGGTACTGGTATGGGCTGGTATTATCAAAGATGAACTTGTAGGACCTTTTCGGGTTGAGGATGGAGTGAAGCTCAACTCCCAGACCTACTACCAGTTTCTGGAAGACAATTTCTTCAGACAGTGGTAAAGGAAGAAGTCGGTATTGTTCAAGAAAAACATGATTGTCATGCAGGACAATGCTCCATAACATGCATCCAACCACTCCACAGCGTGGCTGGCCAGTCAAGTTCTAAAAGACGAAAAAATAATGACATGCCCCCCCTTGTTCATGATCTGAACCCCATAGAGAACCTGTGGTCCCTCATAAAATGTGAGATCTATAGGGAAGGAAAACAGTGTCTGGGAGGCTGTGGTGGCTGCAGCACGCAATGTTGATCATAAACAGATTAAGCACCTGACAGAATCTATGGATGGTACGCTGCCGAGTGTCATCATAAAGAAAGGTTGGTCACCAATATTTTTGGGTTTTGTTTTTGCATGTCAGAAATGTTTATTTCTAAATTTTGTGCAGTTATATTGGTTTACCTGGTGAAAATAAACATGTGAGATGGGAATATATTTAGTTTTTATTAAGTTGCCTAATAATTCTGCACAGTAATAGTTACCTGCACAAACAGATATCCTCCTGAGATAGCCAAATCTAAAAAAAAACCCACTCAAACTTCCAAAAATATTAAGCTTTGATATTTATGAGTCTATTGGGTTATTTGAGAACATAGTTGTTGATCAATAATTAAAAATACCCTCTAAAATACAACTTGCCTAATAATTCTGCACACAGTGTATAATAAATAACAACTGACAGATCTTTTGTTGGTGTTGGCCTTCATTATGCATCAGGTTCTTTCCAAGAAACAGGATGTTGAAATGTGTTAATAATAATTAATAATGCTATCATTATTAAAATATGGAGGCCCAGAAGAGGTTGCTATTACATGGAGGCCCAGAAGTGGTTAAACTTACTATTATGGCTCATCCATCATCAAAGTGTTCATCATACAAGTGTACTTCATTGAATTAGACCAGAATTGGACCGAAGGGACCTGAAGGAAACTATATACATAGTTGCTGTAATGGTTTTTTTTTTTACACTTTCCCCACTATAATACTTCACTTCCTACTATCCCCTCTAATCCCTACACCAGGCAATGAACTGGGTATCTCTACCTTCATCCTCCCCACCAATCTCGCCTTCTCCTCAGATCTATTCCTCACCATAAAACCCTGTGTCTCCAGACACGTACAGCAACCTTCTAACACTCTCTCTGCTTCTCCTCACTACTAGCTCTCAAAATCCTGGCCCTTCACACCACATCCATACTGTCATTTCTTACCATCAAAGATCTATCACAAATTTTCGCAACCCTATAAACCTTATACACAGCCCCTGCTCCCCCAGTCCCTCTAACAAGAGCACTATGGAATGCTTGCTCTGTCTGCAAAAACCTTCGTTACATCCATTTTTTTTTCATTTCTAACAAACTCACCTTCTTTGGCATCACTGAAACCTGGTTCACCCCCTCTGGCACAACCTCTCTAGCTGCACTTTCTTATGGTTGTTTCCATCTCCTTCCCCCCCTTCCCACTCCTGCCTCAGCAATAAGCATGGTGGAGGAGTTGTCGTGCTCCTGTCCAATAACTGCTTCACTACCCCAATTCCACTGCCTTCCTCGGTTACCCCTCCCCTCTTTTGAGGTTTATCCGATCTGCATCTACTTCCCCTCCAACCTCATTTACTGCCCCCCCACCCCCTCCCTGCCTCCCAAAGGACCAGTCACTTTCTTGACCACTTCACCACCTGGCTACTTTAATTCCTTTACACTGGCATCCCCACAATCATCATGGGCTACTTACACATCCCTATTGACACTTCCCTCTAAAGCCTTCTTTACATGTGTCGACATGTCTTGCGATCACATTTGCGATCGCACCCGCCCCCATCGTTTGTGCGGCATGGGCAATTTGTTGCCAGTGTCGCACAAATTCGTAAACCCCCGTCACACGTACTTACCTTCCAAACGACCTCGCTGTGGGCGGCGAACATACTCTTCCTGAAGGGGGAGGGGAGGGACGTTCGGCGACACAGCGGCCGGCCAATAGAAGCAGAGGGGCAGAGATGAGCGGGACATAAACATCCCGCCCACCTCCTTCCTTACGCATTGCCGGCGGCTGCAGGTAAGCTATGTTCATCGTTCCCGGGGTGTCACATGGAGCGACTTGTGCTGCCTCGGGAACGATGAACAACCAGAGCACAGAAGGACGTTTAATTTTTAGAAAATGAGCGACGTGTCAACGAGCAACGATAAGGTGAGTATTATTGCTCGTTCACAGTCGCACGTAGCTGTTACACGCTACGATATGTCAAACGATGCCGGATGTGCGTCACTAACGACGTGACCCCAACGGCATATCGTTAGATATATCGTAGTGTGTAAAGCGGCCCTAAGTGTTCTCAAATTTTAACACTCACTTCCTTCTTCGGCTTCACTCTATGGTACTCTATAGCCACTCACAAAGGCGGCCACATGCTGGACCTCATCTTCACCTGCCACTGTTACCTATTGAACATCTCAAACTCACCACTTCCCTGTCTGACCACAACCTACTTACATTCTCTTCCCTGTCTTCACCTAACAGTCAATCCCCACCCCACAAACTAACACACCCTTGAAAAAATCTCAAACACCTCGATTTACACTCACTTTGTGAGTTTCTTCCCCCTCTCACAGACATAACTTCCTTACACAATGCAGATGCTGCCACCATTTTATATAACACCATAATAACTACAGCTCTCAATTTAGCCGTCCAAATTATGCATACCAAAACCCAATCAATCAACAGGCAACCTTGACACACAAGCCTGGCTAATGAACTGAGGCATGCTTCCAGAATTGCTGAGCAGAAATGGAAGGGATCCCATTCCACCAAGCACTTCATTGCATACAAGCATTCCCTTGTCATTTTCAAGTCCACACTGAATGCTGCAAAACAATCCTACTTCTCATCTCTCATATCCTCCATGTCTCAAAACCCTAAACAGCTATTCAATACTTTCAATTCTTGCCTCCATCCCCCAGCACCTCCTTCCTCTCCTCATCTGAAGGCTTTCCTCATTCTTCAAGCAGAAGATCCAAAACATCAGAGAAAGCTTTGTGCCACAGTTCCCATAGCCCCTCCTCAAATATTGAGCCCTCTTCCATCATAACCAGCTTCTCCACCATGACAGAAGATCAACTCTCCTCTGATCGCTAGATCACATCTCACCTCCTGTGCACTTGACCTGCTCCCATTCTGTCTCATACCCAACCTTACCAGTTTTCATTGCAACCCTAGCCCATTTCTTCAATGTAAATCACTAACACCGGTTTCTTCCCTTCATGCTTTAAACATGCCTTGATCACACTCATCCTCAAAAATCCCTCCCATGACCCATCCTCTGTGTCTAGCCATCACCCCATATCACTTCTCCCCTGTGCCTCAAAACTACTGGAACAGGATGTCCATCTTGAACTGCCACCTCTCCTCCTGCTCCCTCTTTGAGCGGTTATAATCTGGTTTCCGACTGCATCATTTCACTGAAACTGCTGTAACTGAAGTCACCGATGTCCTACCAACTGTCAAAGCCAAGCAACACTACTCTGTACTCTTCGTCCTAGACCCATCTTCTGCTTTTGACACACTGGACCATTCCCTTTTTTTGACAGATTCTCTCATCTCTCGGAATCAGACTTTGCACTATCCTGTATCACTTCATATCGAGCAGGCCAGACTTTCAGCGGCTCCCTCTCTCACACTACCTCCTCATCTCGCCCCGCATCTGTAGGTGTCCCCAAAGGTTCAGTTCTAGGACCCCTGCTGTTCTCAATCTACATCTTCGGCCTGGGACAGCTCAGAGTATCACGGCTATCAGCATCATCTTTCTTGACCTGATATCACCTCCTTACTAACCAAAATCTGACAGTGCCTGTCTGCAATCTCATCCTTCTTTTTTGCTTGATTTCTAAAACTGAACTTTGACAAAACAAAATTCATCATTTTTCACCCATTTCACTAACACTAATTCTGTCTATCAATCGAAATCAATGGCTGCTCATTCTCCTCTGTCCTATATGCTTGCTGCCTGGGGGTAACACTCAACTGCTCTCTCCGTCAAGCCACGTATCTAAGGCCCTTCACCTCCTGCTGACTCCAACTCAAAAATATTTCCTGGATCTGTACATTCCTTGACCATGAATCTGTAAAAACACTAGTGCATGCCCTCATCATCTCATGCCTTGATTACTGCAACCTCCTGCTCTTTGGCCTCCCTTCAAACACATGTGCACCCCTACAATCTATCTTAAACTCTACTGCCCGACTAATTCACCTGTCCCCCCCCCCCGCTATTCCCCGGCTTCCCATTGCCCAAAGACTCCGTTTCAAAACACTAACCATGACTTACAAAGCCATCCGCAACCGGTCTCCTCTATACATCTGCGACTTAGTCTCCTGCTACTTACCTGCACCTAAACTCCGATCGTCACAAAATCTCCTTCTCTCCGCTTCCCACAATCCCATACAAGATTTCTCTGGCACTTGCCCCATACTCTGGAACTCTCTGCCTGAACATATGACTCTCGCCTTCGAAGGAAACCTTCAAAAGGAACCTGAAGACCCATCTCTTACAACAAGCCTACAACCTGCAGTAACCCTCAGTCCACTATACCGCCGTATGACCAACTCTACCCTCACCTACTGTATCCCTCACCCATCCCCTGTAGACTGTGAGCCCTTGCAGGCAAGATCCTCTTTCCTCCTGTACCTGTCTGTGCCATGTGTTGTTCATCATTATTGTACTTATCTACATATGCACTTTTTCACAAGTAAAGCGCAATGGAATAAATGGCGCTATAATAATAATAAATAATAATAATACGGCAGCAAAGAAATCTTTTTGATTATTATTGTATTGAGACAAAGAAAAGGTTTCTAATATTATTACATGGAGGCAGAGAAGGTGTTATTATTGCTATTATATGGAGGCACAGATGGGGCATTATTCCTATATGGAGGAAAAAAAAAAGAGTTATTTGAGTAACAAGCTGGAGGGTGGGGTTTGGGCCCGTACCCAAGATCCGCACAAGTTATGTTCTAGATTCAGTGTCATCCCTCCTGTGGAGATACAAGTGTTCTCACCAGGAGAATGTAGCATCTGTGCCCATGATCAGGATTCTGAGCACAGCAGATTTTTGCTGTGTCCTCCTGCAGAGAACACTCGCATCCCCGCAAGCATAAACGGACATGCTGCAGGTTGGGAAGACGCACCGCATGTCACTTTACGCTGCGTCTAAAAGAAGCGCAGTATGAATGGGATTTCTATAAATCCATCCACCGTGCTTGTACTGTACAATGCAGCGTTTGGAAGCGGCAGAAGCACTAGACACTAACCGTGAGAATGTGCTCTTATTGATAGTCATGCAATTTAAATGCACCTTAAAGGGAAGTTATAAGAAAATGGCTTATTGTTTATAGCAAATTTTTTTGCTAAAAGTATTTATTTTTTTTAAATGCAGACAATATTTTTTCCCCCATATCACAATTTGTATTAAAAACAGAAATCTTTACATTGTCACAATGGTCACTGGGGTTTTTTTTTTTTTTAGACTCTTTCAGGAATTTTACATGTACATTAGCCACAAAAGAACAGATTTTGACCCTTAGATATTTTGTACTGAAGCATTTAATGAGCGTGTGCAAAGGTCATTGTGAAGGGAGGGCCAGGGTGTGACATTGCTTATTATTATGAATGGTGGATCCTGTGTGTCCGCTGTGTATAGAGGTGTTATCAGTTATTGTTATCCTGCCTCTGATAACATGACTACACACAATGCGTGTGAACACAGCCTAAAAAGTCCTAGCCAGTGTAAAATTGAAAGATTACCAATTTTGTTCTATTAATAAAGATCAAAATATAAAAAAAGGGAAACAAAAAACCCATTTGTAACAAAAACTCATTTTCTTATGATCGCTTTCATTTACACTGCTGCCAGATTTATCAAGGAATTACAATTTAACCCCTTGTTAATTATCTCCCCTGACCTCATCCTTACAAACACATCTGTTTAGGCAACAATTTGTAGAAAATACATTTACTATTTGGGTGCTTTTGCTATACAAATGTACGTACATGCTTTCATTGGGTGAAATGCTATCATTTAGGTAGGATCCGTTGCTGTTCTCCATTTCGGCTAGCCTGTTTAAACATAAGAGGAGAAATTGGTTAAAAATGGCAACTGCAGCTGTTGAGTGTACATCAATTGTTAGCAAAATGACAATGTATGATTATGGTATAAAAACTAAAACTGATCACCTCTCCTCCATACGTGGGATTCCAATTTTTTACCCCATTTTTGTCTTGCCCGTCTTTTGTTTTTGTAGTAACTAACAATAGGCTGCTGACTACTTTGACCCCAATAATCACTAATAGGGTCCACCATATTACGTATTACATATTGTTAATGCTCACCCTGCTTTTCAGGTCCAGGGTAATTACATCAGACAATACTTCATATTATCTATCCTATCTATCTAATCATTATATCTATCTAGCAGTGCGTCCTAGCCGCCCTCCTTTTGTCCGTGCGTCCTAGCCGCCCTCCTTTTGTCCGTGCGTCCTAGCCGCCCTCCTTTTGTCCGTGCGTCCTAGCCGCCCTCCTTTTGTCCGTGCGTCCTAGCCGCCCTCCTTTTGTCCGTGCGTCTTAGCCGCCCTCCTTTTGTCCGTGCGTCCTAGCCGCCCTCCTTTTGTCCGTGCGTCCTAGCCGCCCTCCTTTTGTCCGTGCGTCCTAGCCGCCCTCCTTTTGTCCGTGCTTCCTCTTAGCCGTCTGTCCATCTATTTATCCGTTCATGAATTTATGCACTCAACTGCTTCAGTTACTACCATAGAGTTGAATGGAGCGACAGCACGCAGGCTTGACAACTGCACCAAACTCTAATTGTCAATAATCCTGCTTCAGGTATGGGCTTAGATAACCAGTTAGAAAGGTAAGGGTCCTAGCACTCAGACACCACCCTCCCATTTCTGTGGCTGGAATACCGCTCCATCACGTTAGTCTCTAAGCTTGTAGTAATTAAATGGGTCAACCTATACCTCATTTTTTAAAAAAAAAAATTTAAATGTACTTTTGAAATTTTTTCGGTTGTGTTGCTAGATACTGGTTAGTTTCTCATAGACCTCACTTTGCTCCCTTTCTCCTGTTCTATATACTTTTATTTAAATGAAACCTAATAAAAATACAAAGAATTTTGGATCCAGCTTCATACAAGCCATTATACAATTATATTACATACTTCTAAGACTGCATATAATTTGCTACACTGATACAAGAAGTGAACAGCCAATTTAACACTGAAAAATACCCATATAATGTTCAATCTGATAAAAGTGGGTTATCAGCACAAAATACTGTATGTTGCAAGAATCGTGCAGGAACTAATTTCCACTAATTTAAGGGTATATTTGAAATGCTATAACTCCTATAAGTTAATTCAAGAGCGAAACAGGGATATTAGAATGCACTTACAGTAACCTATGGTTACAATATAATTAAAGTCATTGCATTCAGAATACACACAGCGGAGCAGCAGACAAAAAAAATACGTTATTTGTGTTCCTGTGCGATTATAGCAAGAAATTAGGAAAAAAAAAAACCCTTACATTCCCACAGGGGCTGCCATCATACAATTTGTATACATATCAGCATTTTCATTCAAATCATGGGCTCCTAGAATTTTAAAGGGGTTGTTCCACATCGTCACGTTATCACCTCTTATTGCTAGGTGGCCATGAATGGCTAATAAAAAGGGGATCCTTTGTCCCTTATTTTATGGATCAGCAGTTACTCATACATGCTGCTACACTAATTGGAACTGTAACAAGCGATCCTCATCTGTCCCACTGACTGTGGCAAAGCGAATAGAGTGGCAGAGTAATTGCTCTATTCAAATAGACAACATAGAAAACCCGTTCTTCAGGTTGGGTCCTAGTGAAAGGACCGTTGGGTTGACATGCAGTGATGGGACTTCCACCAGACACATATCCTCTATCCTGCTGTAATTGTGGGCCAACACCTTTAAACAACCACTCCAGTGGGTTTTTTTTTCAGCCCTGGAGTGGTGCTTAAAATTTAAGTCCCCTGGCCACTGTATTATTCTTAACCTTTGGAGGTTTCACCTTTTTCGGCGCCGCTCCGGTCCCGCTATTCCCAATTGTGCACAAGGTCTCAATGCAAGTCTATGACAGCCTGAACGAAGCTCGCACAGACTTGTGTTGATTTGTGTCCTCCAGTGAGCTCCATAAAACACTGGACCTGTGGCAGGTCACATATCGCAGGAGACGACGGGAGCAATGCTGGAAAAAGATGAATGGAGGCAGGATAGTGTAAGAGAGGGGGCAGGGGACTTATATTTAAAGCAACACTCGAGTGGTGAAATAAAAAAATAAAAAATAAATGTTGGAGTGGTGCTTTAAGTTCACCATTACTAATTAGATTTAGAAAACAGACTTCTTTTCAGAATTCATATTAGCGGGCAGAAAAGAGTTCTAGGTTTGGGGGTCATTCCTTAGCTGGTGTGAAGAGGGTTACAAACAGCACTTTTTATGGAAGACCCAACACATCCCAATATTATAAGGATAATACATTTCAACAAAAACTGTAATGCTGATTGCTGGGGGTCTCATCAGACAAAATGTGATCAGTTTAATTTTAACCTCAGTAAGAGGCTTTGTTAAGACGCAGTAAAGAAAAAAACGTTCTCCATCTATATCAGCAGCGTTTTTTGTTGGACATGTACGGCATCATGTGTCTGCTGAATAGTCAAGTTTAGTGATGGACAGTAAAGGACTGTAAAAGTCCAGATCTGCGTGGGTTAAGTAGCATTCAAGCACCGGGACCTGGAATTCTTAGGGAATGATCTGGGTCCGGTGACTCGGGTAATTAAAAAATAATTAAAGCAAAAATAAAGAAAATAAGAAGAAAGCAGGCGCGCTATACTTAACGGTCTTCGGAGCGGCTGTACCTGCTTCCAGGGCCGCTCATTCTACTTTCAGGACCATTCCTTTACCTTCATGCATATGCACTGCTTTCCCCACCCATCGGCAATCCTGGCATCTGTGATTGGTTGCGGGCAGACGCACCCTGTGCCTGTAAGACAGCCTGTCTGACTGCTTGCAATCACAGACCCTGTCAGCGGGTCTATTGGTGTAAAAATAAATACATAAATAAATTGGTGTAGGGTCCCAATATAGTATGATACCCAGCACAGAAAGCATATTGCTACAGACTGCAGCCCCCAGCCGTGCACTTATCTTAGCTGTGTATCAAAAACAGAACTGCATGTAATTTTTTTTTTTTTTTTAAATCATTTAAATTACAGGTAATTTCACCTGAGGTCATTCAGTTTAATGAGGTCACTTCAGGTGAAGTTACTTGCGATCATAGGTGGAGGAGCGTGGGAACCTCCAGTTGTGACCACAAATAACCTGAGTGACATCACTCATCATGCGGCTGAGTGTCTCTGGCTGAGGCTCACAGCAGGCGGTCATGTCGTATGATTGCGTGCTGTCACTTCAGATGTAAAAGAGCTGGAATTGTTGTGGACCTTGTGTGTATTATGTTGGACCTGGTTGTTTTGGGTTAATAAAGGGGTGAAGAGGGTGGTTTTTTGTATTTTATTTCAAATAAAGGATTTTTGTTCAGTTTGTGTTTATTGTTTTTCACTCAGACTAGCAATGGGGAGAAATCCCAGATGCCTCCCATTTCTAATCGAGGGCTTAGTGGCAGCAGTGAGCTGCCAATATTCCCTTATTGCCCCGATAGCCACTGCACCAGGGTAAAATTGGGATGAGCAGAGTAAAGCACCAGTATTGTCACATCTAATGGATGTGCCATTTCCTAGGCTGCTGCAGGCTGCTATTTTTAAGTTGGATGGGCCCAATAACCATGGGTCTCCCCAGACTGAGAATACAAGCCTCCATCTGTCAGGCTTTATAATGGCTAGGTATCAAAATGGGGGGGACCACACACCATCTTTTTTAAAAAATTATTTATTTAAACAATTTAAAAAGAAAAAAAAAAATTATTTGGATACCCAGCTAAGATAAAGCATATGGCTACAGGCTGCATCCATGCGCATTATTTGTGCTGGGTATCATAATATGTCAAACAAGGTGGGGCGCATCTGACTGCAGCGAATCAGACATGGGGACTGCCTGACGGGGGGAGAAGCGAAGCAATGAATATGTGTGAGGGATAATGAGCAGCCTCGGCGGTAGTATTAGAGCAGCGCCTCTGTAAATATAATGTGGTTGCTCCAATTGCCCCATCCCTTCTACCACCATTTTAAAGCACTAGATTCAGGTCCCCATGGACACATATAGGGAATGGCGTCCGGCCAGATATGCAAGATCAATTCCGGGCCGGAAAAGTTTTTTTTTTTTTTCTTTTTTTAATCCGGTTAGACCCGCCGATGCTGGGTATCCACGAGTCCACCCATCACTAGTCAAGTTCATTCCAGTTTTTGTTTTTTTTTCCCTCTAACAAGCAGAATGTTCATATTCTGTTTTATAAAATCACTTCTTGTCAGTGACCATGAATTCCAATAACCTCTTTAAAACATAATAGAAAAGGTACAAACAAACACAAACTAATTAGCTCAAATTAAACAGGCATAAAATCAGCAGATAAGAAAGCAAAACAGTAAGGGTACCTTCACACTTTAGCGATGCAGCAGCGATCCGACCAGCGATCTGACCTGGTCAGGATCGCTGCTGCATCGCTACATGGTCGCTGGTGAGCTGTAAAACAGGCAGATCTCACCAGCGACCAGTGACCAGCCCCCAGCCAGCAGCGACATGCAAGCGACGCTGCGCTTGCACGGAGCCGGCGTCTGGAAGCTGCGGACACTGGTTACTAGGGTAAACATCGGGTATGGTTACCCGATGTTTACATTGGTTACCAGCGCACACCGCTTAGCTGTGTGTGCAGGGAGCAGGGAGCCGCGCACACTGAGCGCTGGCTCCTTGCTCTCCTAGCTACAGTACACATCGGGTTAATTAACCCGATGTGTAATGCAGCTACATGTGCAGAGAGCAGGGAGCCGCGCACACTGCTTAGCGCTGGCTCCTTGCTCTCCTAGCTACAGTACACATCGGGTTAATTAACCCGATGTGTACAGCAGCTACATGTGCAGAGAGCCGGAGCCGGCAGCACAGGCAGCGTGAGAGCGGCGGAGGCTGGTAACTAAGGTAAATATCGGGTAACCACCTTGGTTACCCGATGTTTATCTTGGTTACAGCTTACCGCAGCTGCCGGCTCCTGCTCCCTGCTCGCTTCATTTGTCGCTCTCTCGCTGTCACACACAGCGATCTGTGTGTCACAGTGGGAGAGCGCCTTTGAAGAAAACGAACCAGGGCTGTGTGTAACGAGCAGCGATCTCGCAGCAGGGGCCAGATCGCTGCTCAGTGTCACACACAGCGAGATCGCTAATGAGGTCACTGCTGCGTCACAAAAAGCGTGACTCAGCAGCGATCTCGGCAGCGAGCTCGCTGTGTGTGAAGCACCCCTTAGGGCTGGTTCACACTAAGCGACAGCGACAACGAGGTCGCTGTTATGTCACCATTTTCTGTGACGTAACAGCGACCTTGTAAGTCACTGTTATGATCGCTGCTTAGCTGTCAAACACAGCAGCCGAAGCAGCGATCATAACCGCGAGAGCAGGGAGCCGCGCACACTGCTTAGCGCTGGCTCCTTGCTCTCCTAGCTACAGTACACATCGGGTTAATTAACCCGATGTGTACTGCAGCTACATGTGCAGAGAGCCGGAGCCGGCAGCACAGGCAGCGTGAGAGCTGCGGAAGCTGGTAACTAAGGTAAATATGGGGTAACCACCTTGGTTACCCGATGTTTACCCTGGTTACAGCTTACCACAGCTGCCAGATGCCGGCTCCTGCTCCCTGCTCGCTTCATTTCATCGCTCTCTCGCTGTCACATACAGCGATCTGTGTGTCACAGCGGGAGAGCGCCTTTGAAGAAAACGAACCAGGGCTGTGTGTAACGAGCAGCGATCTCGCAGCAGGGGCCAGATCGCTGCTCAGTGTCACACACAGCGAGATCGCTAATGAGGTCACTGTTGCGTCACCAAAACCGTGCCGTAGCAGCGATTTCGGTAGCGATCTCGCTATGTGTGAAGCACCCCTAAAGCATTGCAAAGCCTGGAAAAAAAACAACAAACAAACGGCCACATTATGTCAAACATTAAAATCAGTATTTTACATTTTACTATTAAACAAGTCAATACTTGTATGCATTGAAAGAGGTGGATAGAAGAAACAAATATTTTCATACACAGTGACTTTTTGTGTTTTTCTTGCAGAGAAGGAAAGCACATTTACATATTCTTCATATACAATGCACCATTACAAACAAGTGACCTGCCGGTAGGAGGCACAAGTCCATACCTCCCTGTTCTGTGATTAGAATTAGTAATGAGTAGTAACTTGTGTTGTATGTGATTTTATAGAACAAATTTTGTCATACATTAATTATCTAATGAGTGAGTTAAAGAACATGGCGGGGGAGATTTATCCAAACCGTGGACAACTGGAGCAATTCTCATGGCAGATTATCAGATTACTTCTCATATTTTATAGACGCCAATTTGGAATTGCAAGAAGTTGTGGCATGCATAGAAGATGGTGGGACTCAAAGCAAAAATAAAAATGTCCCTCCATTATGGGATCGCTCACATGCAAAATCTGTTCCACACACAATTAAAGGATTGTTTGGTCACACACACATGGATAGCTGCAGGATCTATTTAGATCAAAAGTAAAGCCGGCAAAACATATGCTACAAATCTGAAGTGTTTATATCTTCCCTGGGGTATAATCATGTACACTGGATTTATTGTTGAAAATTTGGGCAAACTTTCAAGAAGTGTCCAAAATAAATAAAACAAAAACTACGCTATACATCCTTGGCCCTTGCAAAGCTTCCTTGTTTTCGCCACTCTTGGTCCTACTGTTGCAATGCGTCCTTGGTCTCCTACCAGTCTTTGTAGATACATGGCCGATACAGCTTATGGCTGCAGCAGTCTCACGTTTCCTTATCACATTGCTAGCTGTTAAAAAAACGAAGGCAGAGGGAACAACAACAGTCATAGCAAAGTCTGCAACAACTGTATTTTCCCATGGAATCCGCACAGCTCTGGTCCTGCGCTCAGCTGACTCCGTCCTCAGGATGCGATCCTGCCAGGTGGCAGGATCGCATCCTGAGGACGGAGTCAGCTGAGCGCAGGACCAGAGCTGTGCGGATTCCATGGGATAATACACGCACGACCTCCCAGACTCTGCTGATTGGCAGCGGTGGACTGATCGCCCCTCTAGAGCTGGGCACGGGCAGTGTGCAGCGGGACCCTCGCCTGAGCGCCGGACACGAGCCTGCAGCAGGATTTGACCGCTGGACAGGACCTGGAAACAACTGTATTTTGTTGTGGATTTTGAGCTCACCACTAGAGATAAGCAATCCCAAACTTTAACGTTCAAGGTTCGTACCAAACACAGACTTTACAAAAAAATCATTGTCAAAGTTCGAGTGATTTACGTATGCTAATCACGCGAGCGAGCATTTGTGTGCTTGGTGCTCTGCTCAGTAGAGCTGCTTGCAGTGTTTGGCTCGCACTGGGGGTAAAATCAGCGTTACCGGATGTAGTGTGTACAGAAAAAAAAAAAAAAAGGGTTCTGTTTATGGCTGGCTGTATGTTGGTCAAGAGCCAAACCGCCCAGTCAATGACTTTCAATGGGGTTCGGGTCAAGTCTGGGTCCAGAACAGAACTTTATCTAAAGTCCAAATGAAGCTGCAGAAACCGAACTTTCACAGGTCCGCTCATCTCTACTCCCCCCTGAACTCGCTTTGTGTTTTTTTTGTATTCTGCAGCAGGTTTTCTAACCAAATTCTGGTAAACAAACCCATAGGAACAGAAGGGCTTATTATTCACCAATTCCTCACCCCAATTGCACCAACAATTCATATTCTTTTGTTAAAAAGAACCCTGAAAAAAGTTTTACCACCAAGTAGTAAAAGGGTAAAAGACAAACTGAAACCTGGGTTCCCTTATTCCAGGGGCCCACAGCAGCCACATGAAAGGAACCATTTTCCTGGTGCACTGAGTGATAAATCTCTTGAAATGTGCCATTTGTTACTGGGAGATATGGAGATCTGCAGGGTAAATTGAAACAAAAAAACACAGTCTTCGAGAAGAACATACACATATTTGTATAGTAGAATCATTCACACATCTCCACATGCACGCACTTATTCTTAGTAAAATGTATTTACATAGGGGAAATCTAAAAGATACTACGGAAACAGAGGGCATGGAATTAAAGTGCATACATTTTACCGCTTCATTTCTCAGGCCCTGATGGGTAACAGGCATGAAATGCTAGATAGATAGAGGTTTAATGGCAGACTGACACATAGGAAAAATCAGTGAATCATTGCAGGTTATGGAAGTGGTTCTAAAGCCTCGAAAGACTCTCCTGATGGAATGAGCTAAAAGGTACAAGGCTCTCTGGTTTGTTTTGGATGCTTGTGCCATAAAGTCATACCTGCTAGCATAATGTTCAATTCGTGAGTGAGTGTCATCGTGTGATAGCTGGGGAGATGAAGCAGGGCTGTGGAAACAAGAATGTAAACACAATTCAATCTTCACATTAAGAACGGTGCTTGAGGTTCAGTGTGTCATGGACTACTTACTACTTATAAACTCAAATAAGACGGAGCTTATCAATGTCAGAACTGCGCTATCACAAACCTACAAAATGTTCTCGGTACACAACTTTTATCAGATCAATTTATAAAGAAATTCCAGAACTTCTTATCTATCCATAAGAATAAAAGAAAATAATACAAACAACTGAACAACTTAACCTAAGAGTACTTTCCAGTCTTTCACACCAATGTCCATACCAGTGAGAAGAGGAACACATCCATTAGCCAGCAGACATCTTGACAAACCTCACAAGAATATGCCCACATGTACCAGTCACATTTTAGAAAAATTAGGAAAAATTATTAACTTCACAAGATCTCTTTAGATATTTGTTTAATCATTGCATGTTTGGAAACTTTGATTTTGGTTGTCACACCCTGGATTTTGCAATCCAAGCATATCTATTAGTATTGTCTTATGAATGTGTAAAATACCTGTGCCTACCTTTCTACACTTTACTGTTTTGAAGTAAATGGTAGTAACTTTAATTAAAAGTAGCCATACACCCAAGATATCCATAAGCTAACTGCTTGTTCAGCTTGCACCAATACCTCCCGATTACCCCATACACATGCCCAGTCAGATCACCCAAGCATGAAAGTTTTCTCACAGAAGAGTTTTGTCTTCTGTGAAAGCAAAACATTAAAGGTTACTTGTGACGCGAAATTATTCAGAGTTTCAGAAAAAATATAATTAGAATATAATGTTGGGGACCACAGCTGGAGATAAGACTTCTCTGCCGTCGCCCCCAGTCGGCTCTTTCCAGTGTGCCTTGTCTATACATAGTGAAAGACATGTCAATCACATTTAACAATGCTAAGAGCCAGCTGGACTTTGCTGGTCTCAGACTATGGTGCGTGGCTGGATGTTCAAAGTGTATCTTCTGAAACGTTGAAACATTCCAGAGAATAATATATCTGCCTGCAATCCTAGAGCTGTGCTGCAATTCATGCTGTCGCGGATGGGGCAGCATGAATCACCTGACCCTTTAGGCAAGATGAAATCCAACATCTCCACGTCAGAACACCCCTAGCTTCTGAACCCTGATTGAGGAAGTAACTGTCTGCAAAATAATTTAATGTACAATGATTCACCCTCCTTCAGTTATCATTTTCTATTCTTGAGCATCTTTGACTACCGTATGTGGTTGAATTATCACACAGTCTTTGCCAGAATTTTGATGTAAAACGGTTTGAGCAGTTGCTCAATAATGTTGGCTATTTTGCGGTTTTACAACAGTCCCGGACAGCTGTGCTAACTTTCTGAAAAATGTGTGGAGCTTATATCAGGGGTCGTGGATGAACACAAGCGACAAAGTCATCAGAATTTTCTGACAGAAATGTGCTTTAACTGTGTACTTCTCTTACGCTGGTGTATGACAGCTGAATTATGCACCAAATTCATTAAGAGAAGCAGGGCTGGTAATAAATTTGGCGTATCTTACGATAGCGCACCCTTCATCACAACCAGCGTGCAAAGACGTCAGTCTTGATGGATCGGGGCTCTAAATCATTATTCGTTTGTGCTGTAGTAATGATGTGACTCTACTGTACTGGACTACACTTCAGTACCTAAGTTGAAGAGAAACTGAGTTATAAGCTCAGCTGCTAATTTATGGAATTTTAGGCCGGGGCCACATGGGAACTAATGCGATCCTCGCATGACACTTGGCTCACGCTGGCAGCACAGCGGGAGCAGAGTATCATGCGAGTGTCACTGTGACTGAGGTCCGATCATGCGATCGGACCTTAGCTGCGAAGGGCGGGCCGGCATGGAGGGGGGCGGGCCGGCGCTGTGGGGGGGCGGGCCAGCACTGAGGGGTGCGGATGTGATTTATCTCCCTCTCTCCTCTGTTGCCGGCTATTGCCATTCTCGCCCTGCACTCGCAGTACACCAGTGTACCGCGAGTGCAGAGCGATCTTTTTCTCGCCCCATAGACTTGAATAGGTGCGAGAGAAAGTCTCCCATTACAATCGCAGCATGCTGAGATTGTTTTCTCGGTCGGATTGGGGCCGAGAAAATAATCGCTCATGGGTGCTGACACATAGGCTAACATTGGTCTGAGTGGAATGCGATGTTTTACCGCATTCCACTCGGTCCGATTTTCATGCCGTGTGTCATAGACCTTACAGAGAGGAAAATCCGAGATAGACCGCAAAAAAAAAACCCCAGTGGCTTACGTAGTTTAATGAAAAATAGAAATTTAAATAACAGTAAAATAATTTAGAAAAGAAAAAACTTCCAGCACATACAATATCAGTACCATTTCAATTCTTATCTGTTTGTTCCAGCTTACAAAGAAATTAATTGAATGTGGGAATGGGGGATTTGACATTTCAGTCGTCAACCATCTCATACAACAGGCGGTGAATCGAGCTTTATTTTACATTACACGTACCCTAAAAATGGAGCCGTTTCTCTTTATCAATCTCATTATGTTGCACAAAGATGATTAATCTCATTAATTCCCTGATACCACCAGTGGCAAAAGAATAATGGGACATTTGACAGTGTAGCCGTCTGCCCGTAGAGGCGCCTTTACTTTCTGAAGCACTGATAGTCAAGTAGGAGTAATTTGTTAAAATTTAACAAAGCAAGGAAAATCTCTGTAAAACACCTGATTGCTTCCATTTAAAAGTACGCATATTTACGTGGGGAATTTATGTAATGTTGCCTGTTTACATAAAAACGTGGGAATTTATGCTAAGAAACAGAGCGGTAATATGCATGAGTTTATGCTAGAATGCAAATCTCTTCCATTCAGTCTGCGTTCCATAATTATCACAGCTAATAGTATGCAGTGGTTAGGTTTAGATCGCATTAGTTCTAAGCATACAGCCAGCATATAAAATACAACATGCATTCTCATATTTCACTGCAGGAATTTATGTAGCGTATAGCATGGAAGATCTTTCCCTGCTCTCCTGTTACACATTGGGGCATAACAAATACAGGTCACATAGACATTAGTTTAATCTGCATTGCCCGTGTTTTTGACAGCCCTTTCAATTTGCATTCTTTACACCCTTTACCAAGGAGATCTATTTCTTTGAGAAAAGCTATTAAGCCTGCCATAGTCTAATAATTCCTTGTGCACGCTCATGAAACTTTATGCAGTTTTATACATGGGTGCTTGAGCCCTGAGCTGAAAGGCAATTCACTCTCTTGATGATCCTCAATATCCACAATGATAGGTTCAATGGATACAGTGGAATCACAAGGTTGGACTTTCAAGAATAAAAATGCTGAATATGCGAGCATTTTGTTTCCATTGACATTGGCACCTATAGCTAGAAGTTTACTAGTTTCACTTCAAAAGGCTGCATAGGTCATATTCTGCCAAACAAATCAATGCTACAGAATTTTTTTTTGTCATTTTAAGACCTCCGTGGATTTGAAGAACCATCTAATGATTTTGAGGTTTCTTTTTGTAAGCCACAGCTTAATGGGGTTCCCACACTTTTTTCAAAACTGGAAGGGATTGTTGAAAAGTATCAAAAGAAGTGCTGCAGCCCTGCACATAGGTGGATATGTCCCGTCTACTTAGTCACCAGACTACTGAGGTCACTGATTAACTGCAGGGACAGGTGACTTTGACCGGTACTGGTTGAGACCTCTAAAGCACATGAGGTTTGACTTCTTTATTTTCTGATTCCTTTTTTCTAGTGCATTTGAAAAAGTCCTACAAAATCCAGTTAATGTTCATACATACCATATCAGTTGTAACGTTATGTTATCTGTACTAATAGGTTTTGAGATTTTTGTCCAAGGCATTTGCCATCAATGGGAAGACTTTTCCACCAAATTCAAAGTTTGTTAACAGGGGTTGTTCAGGCTGGGTCGCACTATGTATAGACTGCAGACTTGTGAATCCTCACAGCATGCAGTCAAAACTCTCCGATGCCAACGCTGAGCACGGGTGGTAATGTGACCTCAAGTATGTGCATACTTCTGGCCACATTTCGAGTAGACATGTCCTGTGTCTTGATGGATTCACTGGTATTGAGCGAAAACTAGTTGACATGTGGACAGTATGCATGCAAATCCAAAACTTGCAGTCACATATTTGCTTACTCCCGACACTTGAGAATCCCGATAGTGAGCACTGTATGCGCTGTGAGGATCACAAGTCTGCAATCACATAGAGAATGCAGACTTTGTGCTCCAAGCCTTGATATCCCATTTAATAGTCTACTGCTACTTTACCTAGCATCTAGAGTTCCCAAAGATGTCAGTCTGAGGATCTTGCACCATTCCAATTAATGTTTACATGGTTGTCAGTTACTGTAAAGTATTACTGATGGAAACGTGCTGAAATTGTTTGATACATTCAATGATACCCACAATCTCTAATCTACAAAGATAGTGGTCATCTATATTCCATAATAGCAACCACCATTTGCCATCATCTGAACAACATTTTTAGATATGACAAGTAATTATTTTCCAGCCTGCAGTTCAGATCAACATGAATTGGAAACAAACCTTTTACAAGATTTTATTTTATTTTTGTTAAAAACCACAGCTTTTTTTGTATGGTTTGTGTTGCAGTATGTAAGGAGGACCTGTCACCAGGGCAAAAGTGGACAGTTTTTGCTGTTATTTATTCTAATTATTCTATTGAGTACACAGTTTTGTTTTTTTTGCCATACGGTTCCTGAGATATGGGTCTTTTTTACTTGGTGCTAATGGGATGTGACTCACATGATTCTTGGGGGGGAAATGTCCTTAGGCCACTCTGCCCTATTACTCTGTGAGCAAAGCCCCCATGGTAAAGGTCATAAAAATTAGCACTAAATAAAAAGTTACATATCCATGAAACTGTATGGCGGATTTAAAAAAACCCAAAACAAAACCGAGTATTCAGGAAAGTAGGAGGAATGAAATAAATGAACTGGCTACTTTTGACCTCTTGACAGGTCCTCTATAACTGAAACCCTGAACTTATTGTAAAAGGAATCAGAAGTATAAATTAAGCACATTTACGTCTACTCCTTGCCCAATCCAGTTCTATCTTTGCTATCAAAAACTGCACTAAATGATTGCCAGAACCTTTTATGAGTGACTCCGGCCTTAAGGTCCAGTCACACTAAGCAACTTACCAGCGATCCCAACAACGATAGGGATCGCTGGTAAGTTGCTAGGAGGTTGCTGGTGAGATGTCACACTGCAACGCTCCAGCGATCCCACCAGCAACCTGACCTGGCAGGGATCGCTGGAGCGTGGCTACACAAGTTGCTGGTGAGCTCACCAGCAACCAGTGACCAGCCCCCAGCGCCGCGTGGAAGCTGCTGCGCTTGGTAACTAAGGTAAATATCGGGTAACCAACCCGATATTTACCTTGGTTACCACCGCACGGAGCTACACGTGCAGGGAGCAGCGCACACTGAGCGCTGGCTCCCTGCTCTCCTAGTTACAGCACACATCAGGTTAATTTCCCGATGTGTGCTGTAGCTACATGTGCAGAGAGCAGGGAGCAGCGCACACTGCTTAGCGCTGGCTCCTTGCTCTCCTAGTTACAGCACACATCGGGTTAATTAACCCGATGTGTCCTGCAGCTACATGTGCACAGAGCAGGAGCCGGCAGCACAGGCAGTGAGAGCGGAGGAGGCTGGTATCAAAGGTAAATATCGGGTAACCAAGGACAGGGCTTCTTGGTTACCCGATGTTTACATTGGTTACCAGCCTCCGCAGAAGCCGGCTCCTGCTCCTGCACATTTAGTTGTTGCTGTCTCGCTGTCACACACAGCGATCTGTGCTTCACAGCGGGACAGCAACAACTAAAAAATGGCCCAGGACATTCAGCAACAACCAACGACCTCACAGCAGGGGCCAGGTTGTTGCTGGATGTCACACACAGCAACATCGCTAGCAACGTCACAAAAGTTGTTCGTTAGCAGCGATGTTGCTAGCGATGTTGCTTAGTGTGACGGGGCCTTTAGGGGTACTTCTCAGATAGTGAGATCGCTAGCGAGATTGCTGCTGAGTCACAGGTTTTATGATGTACCAGTGACCTCATTAGCAATCCTGCTGTGTGTGACACTAAGCAGCGACCCGGCCCCTGCTGTGAAATTGCTGATCGTTACATACTGTTCTGGTTCATTTTTTGCTCGTTGATCTCCCGCTGTGCAAGACACATCGGCGTGTTTGACGGCGGGAGACCAACGAGCACAGACTCTGTGTAAGCAGCGTACGCTGGTAACCAGGGTAAATATCGGGTAACTAAGCAAAGCGTTTTGCTTAGTCACTCGATACTTACCCTGGTTGCCACCGTACACCGCTTAGCGTTGGCTCCCTGCACACGTAACCAGGGTATATATCAGGTGTATAATATCGGGTAACTAAGCAAAACGCTTTGCTTAGTAACCCAATGTGTACCCTGGCTACGTGTGCAGGGAGCCAGCGCTAAGCGGTGTACGCTGGTAACCAGGGTAAATATCGGGTAACCAAGCAAAGTGCTTTGCTTAGTTACCCGATATTTACCCTGGTTACCAAGCGCAGAGTCGCTGGTGGCTGGTGAGATCTGCCTGATTGACAGCTCACCAGCGATCATGTAGCGACGCACCAGCGATCCTGACCAGGTTGTATCGTGGTCGGAATCGCTGGTACGTCGTTTAGTGAGACGGTAACCTTATCGAAGTGTTCTACATTATGAGTGTTGTTACTTTTCTCTAAGCCAAGTTTCCTTTGTATCTAGGTCTTGCTTAACTGTAGGGTTAAGAAATGTTTTACACCAGTGCTGAATAGTTACAGGAATCAAAAGAAGGCACAGCTTATAGTGTTCCAACTCCCTACTGATAAAATTGACGTTAAACTGGCTAGAGTCTATGTTCACTTCTTAACTTCCAACAAGGTTTTTCACTTTTTAACGCAGCATTACAGACTCAGAGGTTCAAAAGGAAGATGAAAATGAACTCATGGATAAAAGAAAAAGTGATATAATTAGCACACATGGAGGCGACAGCAGTAGCGCAAACAGAAAAAGTACTCACGCAGAATCTACTGGCCAGAAGTTGATCAGTGTAACAGGACTGAAAGACAAAAATGAGGAGGTGAAGCGGAAGTAGAGCAGAAAAACAAAAAAAAAATGGAATGAGGTTTATGACATCAACATAAATGCCAATTAAAGCAGCCAATGCAGAAAATATTGCATACATACATATCGAAAATCAAGAAATACAAGCTGAACCTGTACAGGAAAAGTCAGATACCTGGAAAGCAAAAATGGATCCTTGCATTGAATTTAGTAATGAGTTAAGGAGATCACTGTTTTCTATGAAACATTTATTCATGGTAAATATTAGAGAATGTGTATATGTAATAGGATTTTGGGCATCTATTGTTTTACTGTGTACGAGGACATTGGGAATCCATGCAAGCAACAGGACAGATGGCATCATTGAGAGCTCGCCCTCCTCCTGGAACTCTGCTATCAACAGGAGGTTTTCTAAACTATTCATGTTAAATGTTATCTTCTTGGCAGATGGGGCAGCAAACAGTTTCACATTTGCACCTGCTTTGTGTCTGATATCGCCATGATCAAACACTCTTTAGATTACAAACTGTTTTGCATGGTGTACATTAAGCCAATGCATTACACATGAATGCTTTATCAACATCATGCATGCTACTCATTACTGTAGTGAGCCACAGGGTTCTGAATTATTTTGATACCCATTAATGAATGAACAATTGGCAATTATATAAGGTAACAAGGAATGTTAAAAGGGTTGTCCTACGAACAAAGTGGATTTTAATCAATAAATCTTGTGGAAAATTAACAGAAAATCCTTCTTCAGTTTCTTCCAATCAATAGATCTTGGTATAATAAGTTCCGTAATTGCACGAGTTTAAAAAAAAACAAACAAAACAAAAACAAAACAATGTTCCTGTGCTGATAATCTTATGAATGTGCCCCTGCTATGTTCTGCGTAATGGTCTGATCATACCACATCTTCTGGGCAGGGGAGGGCACAAAACATTACAGCATGGGATCACAACTACTAGTATCGCTAAGGTAACACATGTTTAAAAACAGGGAGGGAAATGTTTTACCTCACAGAAAGAATCATCTGCGATCCCGTGCTGTAACGTTTGTATACTTTTTATTGTGTGTCTTTCCCTGCCCAGGAGCGGTGATAAGATCAGACCATGTTCTTGTACGGTCAGACATGGCTATTATAAAGTACATTCCAGGGACATATATACGTTTTTTCAGCACAGGAACATTAAACACATCCCATTGTGGAACTCGTTATTCCAAGATCTATTGTTTAAAATTAACTTTGTTCGTGGGAAAAAGCCTTTAAAAATGAGAAGTTATGCAGAAAACATAAATTAAAAGGCGCCATATTAACTGTAGAATAGTATGGTGCTCTTTCATAATATTGTTTGGTCTTTAACCAAATAAAGTATGCGTTTACCTATTTATAGCAAAACATAGGTAACGTTTATCACATGCACTACTCTTGGATTTTGGTGTTCAAGTGTCTGTCAAAATGGCCTAAAAATTGGACTAAAATTTAAAAGGAATCATGGAGGTCATGGATGGGGACCCCAATTTTTGAGCTAAAAAGCTGCAGAGATATCACAGAATATTAGTAAAACTCTGTATTTAACTAAATAGAAAATAAGTTACTTGTATTTAGGCTTTTTTTTTCTACTGGAGCCATTA
Organism: Anomaloglossus baeobatrachus; assembly: GCF_048569485.1. NCBI lineage: Eukaryota > Metazoa > Chordata > Amphibia > Anura > Aromobatidae > Anomaloglossus > Anomaloglossus baeobatrachus. The sequence continues at coordinate 498,843,387 of NC_134354.1, forward strand.
AATTGGCACAAACTTGAAAAAACAAACAGTCTTCGTAATCTTAAAGGGTGGCTTAGTGACATATACCCAGGCATGTTGCATGCCTGCTAAAGCTGCTTTCACACTACGTTTTTTTAACATGCATCATGAACGTTTTTTTGCTGTAAAAGTGGATCCTGTTTTTACAAAGAAAAACGCATGTGTTGTTTTGCAGGATCCTGCCACTTGAAGTTTATGGGCGGGCATTGGAGTCATGTGATCGGGAGTGAGGGGGAACTGAACGTGATAGACTGGGAGCCGGCATCTGACAGCTGCAGACGCTGGTAACCAAGGTAAACATCGGGTAACTAAGCGAAGTGCTTTGCTTGGATATCCGATATTTACCTTTGTTACGAGCGTCCGTAGCTGCTAGGAGCCGGGCTGCCTGCTCCCTGCACACGTAACCAAGGTAAACATCGGGTAACTAAGCGAATCGCTTTGCTTGGTTACCCGATATTTACCTTGGTTACGATTAGCGTTTTTGAAAAAAGTTAAAAAACTGCAAGTCGCTGGATCCTCACTATAACGCACGCAAACGCAGGTGAACGCATATTAACGCGAGTCCATTGCAAATGCATTGAAATGAAAACGCATTTGCACTGGATCCGTTTTTGCGTTAAAAAAACATTCATGACGCATGTTAAAAAAAAAACGTAGTGTGAAAGCAGCCTTAGGAGTATGATGCAGATGCTGGTTAACACAATAATAAATAGCAAAAAGTGATGGAAAATTAGGGTTCAACAGTCTAGAGCTTAGACGCCCCAGAGGCACTTATATTCTTGTGTTGGCTAGGGTTTTAATATAGTGTGTGTGTGTGTGTGTGTGTGTGTGTGTGTGTGTGTGTGTGTGTGTGTGAAATACTAATGTTTAAGTCACATCAGCTTGTGTTTCCTAGAACAAAAAAAAACAAACAAAAAACTAAAGATGGTATGTATTAATCATAAAAAAAAAAAACAAAAAAAAAAACTCTGAGGAAGAGGAGAGACATTTCATTTGTAAGCCATGTGACTAGTACTCACGTCTCCATGTTGTCTCCTTCTAGGACAGTTTGAACGGGAAGATAACCCATTCTTGGGTGTTTAGCAAAATATCTTTTTGTCCTGAACTTATTCTTCAAAACCTTTGCAAAGTCGCGTACATCTTCTCCAGATGTAGTCTGAAAGCAAACAAAGCTCTTTGTGGATGTGGATCCTGATGGCATGAATTAAACAGTACACAGAAAACTGTGGCGATGCTTTGAAAAGCACAGCAGTGGAGAAGCAACAGTGTCAGAAAAAGAAAACAAATCCTGCGATGGATTTTAAATTCTGCTTGGCATTCTCCTTGATAAAGTAGGCATTCAGGTATTAAATGTTTTACAGGAAGCGCTTGGCACCTACCTTTATTTAGTGGCTTATGACAATGGGACTTAGCATTTTCTTAGCCTCTTTTATTATACTTTAAAGTTCAAAGCTAAATTCAGTCATGGATTGCAGTTTACTGAAGCCAAAAACACTGAGCAAAATAAAGAACCTGGCGTCAACATCCATTTTTAGTCATTCACTCTGGAGCTAGCTAAGAGTGGAGCATTCATGACAATAGCGCTAGAGATCTTTTATTTTAACAGGCTTTCAGAAAAATCATGAACCACATCATTTAATTTGCTGGTGAGTTCAGTCCTTCTCTTAAAGGAGGACTGCTAAGCAACTTGAAGATTTCTTGAAGGCTTCTACAAAGAAAAGGAGAGCCGGAAAATCTTCCAATTAGTCTTCCGCAGTGCCCAAATCTAAATTAAGGGGACTTGGACAGTGCGTGAAGAATATGTAGTCAAAGCGTGGAAAGGGGGTGGCTAGAAATTAGCGTAGTCAGGGGGAGACATTTCCATGGTGTGATCTAGTACCTCCTGGAAACCATGTATGCTGTGACCTTTAGACCTAGGACACAGGGCGAGAGAAAAACGGTGAGTGTAATGCGATTAAAAAAAAATAAAAAAAATATCGCATTCCACTCGGACCAATATTATTTTATTAGGTAGCACCCAGCTACCTAATTGAGCTATTATTTTCTTAGCCCTAATTGGACCGAGAAAACAGTTTCAGCATGCTGCGAATGTAATGCGATCCTGTGTAACTCGCACCCATTCAAGTCTATGGGGCGAGAGAAACATCACACTGCACTCGCGTTACACCGGTGTAATATGAGTGCAGTGCGAAAATCGCAATAGCTGGCAACGGAAGAGAGAGTGAGATAAATCCCTCCCTCTCCTCCACAGTGCTGGCCCTCCCCTCTGCAGGATCGGCCCTCCCCTCTGCAGCTCCGTCCCCAACCCCCCTCTGCAGCTGTGGTCTGATCGCACAATTGGGACCACAGTTGCATGACACTTGGCTCCCGCTGTGCGGAGAGTGTGAGAAGAGTGTCATGTGAGGACTCGCACATAACCCCGTGTGGCCTCAGCCTTACTGGAAGAATTCCTACAGTCTGTGGCGCTGTCAAACAAGGTTCTATATGTTATTCCACATTAATGATTGGACGAAGAGTTACAATATTCTTACACCATCAGATGACTTATAGCTGATCTGGTAATAGCAGTCTTGTCTACTGTAAATCGTCTGGAATTTTAAAGCAATTTCCCTATACTATCTATCGACAGGGCTAAACTGTAACTGCACACCCATCCCTCCTATATGTATGGATGGCTAGTGAGTGCTAATCATCGGGGATAATGGAAATAGTACAATTAAGAAAAGTGAGTGGTTATACATCTATATTGAAAAAAAAAACCAAGAATACAGACGTACAGGAGTGCAATATTCCACCATCGGATAGTGCATTTTGTGTCCTTTTGCAACTCGGCCAGAAAAGAAGCAGCTTTGGCAGATGTCATAGTTAAAGTGCTTTAAACTTCTGTACCTAAAACAAAAAAAATTAAAAATCATGAATATATATATATATATATGGTACATTAAATAAATATCATTAGAAAGTAGAGATTTTAGGTTTCTGAGAAAACCTAATACAAAACAGCACAATTAATTTGAGGAGTCTGCAATTGAGCTCATGTGGGACACCATTAATTGGCAATTACAAAGGAAGATGCCAACAGTGAATCTTGATGATTTGGTGCCAAGTCGCGTAATTGCGTGCATTTGTGCTCACACTCGATTCTGAATAAATCGAGATGTGAAACTTTTGTTTACACTTTTTTTTTTATCACTTGCATCTCATTGGCATGTCTATTGATCCTGTGATTTCCAGAATTTGACGACTGTTGCTTCTTGGCGTTATCGGTCAATGCTGATGGCTGCATTATGCCTGTTGCATTATATGATTTTAGGGCCCTAGATCCCAAAAAGCCTTTTTCTGCTTTTAGATTTCTGGTTTCTGCACATTGTTATATAGACAGTACCTTATAGTTTAAAAGCTGATTGAGTAGAATTCCATGACTTAGCAATATCACTGAGCAGAAAACATTTAAAAGTGGTTGTACATATTTTTTTTTTTTTTTTTAATTCTTTATAAACCCTTTAAAGGGGACCATGCACATTAAAAAGATACCGTAATACTGCTCAGACCCGCGGAAAATTGGATGCCATGCTAAAAAACAATTTACTTTTCCAAGGTAGTACGATGGAGCTATGAGAACGCCGACCTCAAACCTCCCTTTCACCGATTAATTCTTCGAAAATAACAAAATGATACAGTCAACAGCTGGTGCAATTTTTCCTCCCGACACCAGAAGCCAAGTAATGATGGGCATTAGAAGGTTAGCAAAAGTCAAAGACGTATATCTAAAATCAATATTTATATAGAAAAAACATATTGATAGGACAGAATGGTCACTGATGTGGTCATCTATTATTGGCAGACTTTAGAAAACTCTAATAGCACAAGGGTCGTTACTACATATTCTGTATTCCAGTCCGGCAGTCGGCCCATTCTTCTCTCCTTTTTCCTTTCAATGTATTTTTTTATACAAATGCACTCTGGACCTAAGAGGCAGCCAGACACGTCTTGTGGTGTAGATGTGAATGAGTACTTTATCGACTTTGTACCAAACTATGCGTCTGAATGACAAAGCTTTGTTGTGTGGAAGGAGCGCTCCTATTTGTATGGCTACACAAATGGCGCACACATTGGGCTGTCAATCACCGCTAGTATAAACAATTGTCCCGAAAGATCAACGCTACATGCTAAAATCATTGTACATCACCCGGTAATGTTCATTACCTGTTGCTGAAAAGCCCTGTCCTGCTGTTCTATTTTATGGGGCATTTCATTCTTGTCTGCGGAGAACAATTCCATTTAGTATTTTAGCACAGCCGAGGTGCTTACCGGATTTGTGTGTGATACTCTGGGAGTGAATAAAAAGCTGCCATTTTCTCTCAGAGGTAGTAACGATTTCACAGTCTATTGGGTAAATGTATTTTGTATGAATTCTACAGAGAAGTTTACAAACCATAGAGCAGAATATGGAGCGTTTTCAAGGTAGCTTTGATTTTTTTTTTTCTTTTTTTGCCTTTATGTTTTCTTTTAGAAACTCATGGAGGTGGATTATCCATGGTAGTTGTTAGGAAGGAAGAGAAAATAAAGTGGATGCATAATTGATGAGGTTGGACTGCTCTGGGCAGGAGTGTGATGTGATTTTTTACTGATGAGCGCACATATATATCATACAAACAAGATGGTGTCAATAATGTTTCTTGTAAAGCACATGCATTTTTTATAAATAACAAGATAACTAGCGAGCATATTATCATTCAACCAGGCCGGGAGGAGGGCATTACGAGGCGTTCTGGAAATTATCTTCCTCCTCTTCCATTTCAGCATATAGAGTACAAAGTATCCATCACAGCTAACTGACAAGAGCAAGAAACACAGGCACTCGCCTCCAAATACACAGATATGAAAAATATTAGCAAAAGGCACCCAAAATCCCTCAGCTCAGATTGCTTGCCTAAACCGTGAGCTTTGCAGGTTTTACTCATTTGGGATATACTGGGGAAAGAAATCTGCCATTTATGAATTTACCCTTAAAGTATAAGCAACTCAGGATTTCATGTCTAAGTGTTGGTGGACAGAATTACAGATAGGGCCAAGTGGGCAAAGTCTTGTCACTATGAGTTAGGCCCTGTGCGCACTAGATGTTTTTGTGCTGAAAACGCTGTGCATTGCTTCCCCAGCAATGTCTATGGGTTTTCAGAAGTGCTGTCCGCACACAGCGTTTTTTTGTAGCTGCGTTTTTGTGGTGACCACAAAAACGCATGTCAATTATTTCTGCGTTTTTCACAGCGTTTTTCACTCATTGAATTCAACATACAAAAAAACCCGCAGCAAATGCGGTAAAACCGCACCCGCATTTTTTGCCGCGGGTGTGTTTGTGCGGTTTTTGTGACAAAAACGCACAAAAAACGCAGCGTGAAAAAAAAGCCTAGTGCGCACATAGCCTTATGGAAAGAGTGGAGCACAGCTCGCTGCCTGTTTCATAATCCACTGCACTGACATGGTGGAGATCAAAATACCATTTTGCCGTTTTTTGCCGCGAATTTGCCGTGGTTTTGCTGCATGAATTGCTGCAGAAAATGTTCATAACCTTGCTGCAATCCTTCCCCAGCAAAACCTATGGTAAAAAAATTAAAATGCTGTGCGCACACTGCGTTTTTTTCCCCTACAGGTTTTGCTGCAGAATGTCTGCAGCAAAAAGAATGTGCATGTCACTTCTTTTCCGCAGGTACTTGCGGTTTTTGCCATAGATTATGGTAAAAAGAACGGAATTTTGTTTACTTACCGTAAATTCCTTTTCTTCTAGCTCTAATTGGGAGACCCAGACAATTGGGTGTATAGGCTATGCCTCCGGAGGCAGCACAAAGTATTACACTCAAAAGTGTTAAGCCCCTCCCCTTCTGCCTATACACCCCCCGTGCTCCCACGGGCTCCTCAGTTTTGGTGCAAAAGCAAGAAGGAGGAAATATAATTACAAACTGGTTTAAAGTAACTTCAATCCGAAGGAACATCGGAGAACTGAAACCATTCAACATGAACAACATGTGTACACAAAAAAACAGGGGCGGGTGCTGGGTCTCCCAATTAGAGCTAGAAGAAAAGGAATTTACGGTAAGTAAACAAAATTCCGTTCTTCTTTTTCGCTCTATTGGGAGACCCAGACAATTGGGACGTCCAAAAGCAGTCCCTGGGTGGGTAAAATAATACCTCGTAAGAGAGCCGTAAAACGGCCCTTTCCTACAGGTGGGCAACCGCCGCCTGAAGGACTCGTCTACCTAGGCTGGCATCCGCCGCAGCATAGGTATGCACCTGATAGTGTTTCGTGAAAGTGTGCAGGCTCGACCAGGTAGCCGCCTGACACACCTGCTGAGCCGTAGCCTGGTGCCTCAAAGCCCAGGACGCGCCCACGGCTCTGGTAGAATGGGCCTTCAGCCCTGAGGGAACCGGAAGCCCAGCCGAACGGTAAGCTTCGATAATTGGCTCCTTGATCCACCGAGCCAGGGTTGATTTGGAAGCCTGTGACCCTTTACGCTGGCCAGCGACAAGGACAAAGAGTGCATCCGAGTGGCACAGGGGCGCCGTACGAGAAATGTAGAATCTGAGTGCTCTCACCAGATCTAACAAGTGCAAATCCTTTTCACATTGGTGAACTGGATGAGGATAAAAAGAAGGTAAGGAGATATCCTGATTGAGATGAAAGGGGGATACAACCTTAGGGAGAAATTCCGGAACCGGACGTAGAACCACCTGGTGAAACACCAGAAAAGGGGCTTTGCATGACAACGCTGCTAGCTCAGACACTCTCCGAAGAGAGGTGACTGCTACTAGGAAGACCACCTTCTGCGAAAGGCGTGAGAGAGAGATATCTTTCATTGGCTCGAATGGTGGTTTCTGAAGAACCATCAGCACCCTGTTCAGATCCCAGGGTTCTAACGGCCGCTTGTAAGGTGGAACGATGTGACAAACTGCCTGCAGGAACGTGCGTACCTGTGGAAGTCTAGCTAGGCGCTTCTGGAAAAACACCGAGAGCGCAGAAACTTGTCCCTTAAGGGAACCAAGCGACAAACCCTTTTCCAGTCCAGATTGAAGGAAGGACAGAAAAGTAGGTAATGCAAATGGCCAGGGAGAAAAACCCTGAGCAGAGCACCATGACAGAAAAATTTTCCACGTCCTGTGATAGATCTTGGCGGACGTTGGTTTCCTAGCCTGTCTCATAGTGGCAATGACATCCTGAGATAATCCTGAAGACGCTAGGATCCAGGACTCAATGGCCACGCAGTCAGGTTGAGGGCCGCAGAATTCAGATGGAAAAACGGTCCTTGAGACAGCAAGTCTGTTCGGTCTGGTAGTGCCCACGGTTGGCCGACCGTGAGATGCCACAGATCCGGGTACCACGACCTCCTCGGCCAGTCTGGAGCGACGAGGATGGCGCGGCGGCAGTCGGCCCTGATCTTGCGTAACACTCTGGGCAACAGTGCCAGCGGAGGAAACACATACGGGAGCTGAAACTGCGACCAATCCTGAACTAAGGCGTCTGCCGCCAGAGCTCTGGGGTCTTGAGACCGTGCCATGAACATTGGTACCTTGTTGTTGTGCCGGGACGCCATGAGGTCGACGTCCGGCACCCCCCAGCGGCAACAGATCTCCTGAAACACGTCCGGGTGAAGGGACCATTCCCCTGCGTCCATGCCCTGGCGACTGAGATAATCTGCTTCCCAGTTTTCCACGCCTGGGATGTGAACTGCGGATATGGTGGAGGACGTGGCTTCCACCCACATCAAGATCCGCCGGACTTCCTGGAAGGCTTGACTACTGCGTGTGCCGCCTTGGTGATTGATGTATGCCACCGCTGTGGAATTGTCCGACTGAATTCGGATCTGCTTGCCTGCCAGCCACTGCTGGAACGCTTTCAGGGCAAGATACACTGCCCGAATTTCCAGAACATTGATCTGAAGCGAGGACTCTTGCCGGGTCCACGTACCCTGAGTCCTGTGGTGGAGAAAAACCGCTCCCCATCCTGACAGACTCGCGTCTGTCGTAACTACTTCCCAGGATGGGGGAAGGAAGGATTTCCCCTTCGATAATGAAGTGGGAAGAAGCCACCACCGAAGGGAGGCTTTGGTCGCCTGAGAGAGGGAGACGTTCCTGTCGAGGGACGTCGGCTTCCTGTCCCATTTGCGTAGGATGTCCCATTGAAGGGGACGCAGGTGAAACTGCGCGAAAGGAACTGCCTCCATTGCTGCCACCATCTTCCCCAAGAAGTGCATGAGGCGCCTCAAGGGGTGTGACTGGCCTTGAATGAGAGACTGTACCCCTTTCTGTAGTGACTGCTGTTTGATCAGCGGAAGCTTCACTATCGCTGAGAGGGTATGAAACTCCATGCCAAGGTACGTCAGCGATTGGGCCGGTGTCAGATTTGACTTTGGAAAATTGATGATCCACCCGAAACTCTGGAGAGTCTCCAGGGTAACGTCGAGGCTGTGTTGGCATGCCTCTTGAGAGGGTGCCTTGATCAACAGATCGTCCAAGTACGGGATCACAGAATGACCCTGAGAATGGAGGACCGCTACTACAGTAGCCATAACCTTGGTGAAAACCCGTGGGGCTGTTGCCAGGCCGAATGGTAGTGCCACGAACTGCAGGTGTTCGTTTTCCATGGCGAAGCGCAAGAAGCGTTGGTGCTCTGGGGCAATCGGAACGTGGAGATAAGCATCCTTGATATCGATCGATGCAAGGAAATCTCCCTGGGACATTGAGGCGATGACGGAACGGAGGGATTCCATCCGGAACCGCCTGGTCTTTACGTGTTTGTTGAGAAGTTTCAGGTCCAGGACAGGACGGAAGGACCCGTCCTTCTTTGGGACCACAAACAAGTTGGAGTAAAAACCGTGGCCCTGTTGCTGAAGAGGAACAGGGACCACCACTCCTTCTGCCTTCAGGGTGCCCAGCGCCTGCCGAAGAGCCTCGGCTCGCTCGGGAGGCGGAGAGGACCGGAAGAATCGAGTCGGGGGACGAGAGATGAACTCTATCTTGTAACCGTGAGAGAGAATGTCTCTCACCCAGCGGTCTTTTATTTGTGGCAGCCAGGTGTCGCAAAAGCGGGAGAGTCTGCCACCGACCGAGGATGCTACTAGAGGAGGTAGAAAGTCATGAGGCAGCCGCTTTGTTAGCGGTGCTCCCAATGGCCTTTTTAGGACGTGACTTAGACCGCCATGCATCAGAGTTCCTTTGTTCTTTCTGAGACCTTTTGGACGAGGAGAATTGGGACCTGCCCGCGCCCCGAAAGGACCGAAACCTCGACTGCCCTCTCCTCTGTTGGGAGAGGTTCTGCTTGGGCTGGGGTAAGGATGTATCCTTTCCCTTGGATTGTTTGATGATTTCATCCAGGCGCTCGCCAAAGAGCCTGTCGCCAGAAATTGGCAAACCGGTTAAACGCTTTTTGGAAGCGGAATCTGCCTTCCACTCCCGTAGCCACAAGGCCCTGCGGACTACTACCGAATTGGCGGTCGCAACTGCCGTACGGCTCACCGAGTCCAGGACAGCATTCATAGCGTAAGACGCAATTGCCGAGGTCTTGGAGGTAATGGAAGCCACTTGTGGCGCGGCCGCTTCAATTTTCGCTTGACCTGCTGATATAGCTTGTAGCGCCCCTACGGCTGCGAAAGCTGGGGCAAAAGAAGCTCCGATAGCTTCATAGATGGATTTCATCCAGAGCTCCATCTGCCTGTCAGTGGCATCTTTAAGCGAGGCCCCATCTTCCACTGCAAGTATGGATCTAGCCGCCAGTCTGGAGATTGGAGGATCCACTTTGGGACACTGAATCCAACCTTTAACCACTTCCGGGGGAAAAGGATAACGTGTATCCTTAAGGCGCTTAGAGAAACGCTTATCCGGACAAGCATGGTGGATTGCCTCTCTGAAATCAAGAGTGGTCTAGAAACATACTCTGTGTACGCTTGGGGAACCTGAAGCGAAATTTCTCCTGCTGAGAATCTGACTCCTCTGCCGGAGGGGCTGAGGGAAGAATATCCAGCAACTGATGAATGGATGCAATAAGATCATTCACTATGGCGTCCCCGTCTGGAGAATTAAGATTGAGAGCGCTCCCAGGATCAGAATCCTGATCAGCTGTCTCCGCATCATCAACCAGAGAATCCCCCCGCTGAGACCCTAAACAATATGATGTCGAGGGAAATTCTAAGCGGGCCCGCTTAGACGATCTGGGGCTAGGTTCTAAGTCCGAACCCTCCGTCTGGGATGTATGAGATACCCCGTGAGGACATTGTTGGTTCAACTGAGGGGGGTCAGGGAACAATGATTCAACAGAGTCCCTTTGCTGAGATACCGGTCTGGACTGCAAGGCTACTAGTATCTTAGCCATAGTCTCAGAGAGTTGATCCTTAAAGGCTGCAAACTCAGTCCCCGTCACCTGGACATTGTCAACAGGTGGCTCCCCCTGGGCCCCTCTTAAGCAGAGGATCCGGCTGAGGAAGTGTCACAGGGGTCGAACACTGTACACAATGAGGGTCAGTGGAACCTGCCGGTAGCTGGGTCTTACATGCGGCGCAGGCAACATAATAAGCCTGTGTTTTGGCACCCCTGCCTTTTGTGGGCGCCATGCTATAGTTTTCCCTGAGTAACACAATAGGGTATATAGCCAGAAAGAACTGTGCTCATACAGTGTAAATTATATACAGTACACAATAATGTACCAATACAATACAGCACCATGGGGCTAGCACCACATGTGCTGCTTACCAGCCGCCTAAGCGGTTGTGAGGCCACCAGAGACCGTGTCTGGGTCTCCCATGAATATGTCCCTCTCTGCAGCGTCGGTGGAGCTGACAGGAATGGCTGCGGCGTCCTGACGAGCTGAGGAAGCTGTGGGCGTGGCCTGGAAAGAGCGCGAAACGGGCGTTCACACTGTGCATAGTGAGGGGAGTGGAGCATGTAAATCATACTCCAGCCCTCATTGCTGCTCGCTCCGTGCAGCGTCCCGCCCTTCCCCTGCCTGTCAGGGCTGAGGGCGGGAGAGAAAAAGGGAAACTAGGCCGCAATGAAGCCGGGGACTGTAGTAATAAACGCGGCCGCCGTAAAAGCGCGGTCGCGTGAAAGTCCCCGGCGAACTACAAGTCCCAGCCGCGCCGCAGTGTCCCGTGGCAACGGCGGTCAGTGCGGTAGCCCTTACATATAAACACACTCAGCGACGCTGAGTGTGGAATGGCACATATAGACCCGGTCAGCGCCGCGGTCCCCGGTGCACTAGCACACCCAGCAAAGCTGAGGTGATGCCGTGCGCGGTCCCCATAGGGATACAGAGTACCTTTAAGATGCAGGGCCATGTCCCTGAACGGTATCGGCTCCTATCCATCAGGCTCCACAGGAGTTGTGGATGAAGCCCGGTCTCAGTGCCTGGAGACCGATAAGATCCCACTTCACCCAGAGCCCTAAGGGGGATGGGGAAGGAAAGCAGCATGTGGGCTCCAGCCTCCGTACCCGCAATGGATACCTCAACCTTAACAACACCGCCGACAAAAGTGGGGTGAGAAGGGAGCATATATGGGCCCACTTTTCTTCCATCCGACCTAGTCAGCAGCTGCTGCTGACTAATCTGTGGAGCTGTGCTTGCATGTCTGCCTCCTTCGCACAAAGCAAAAAAACTGAGGAGCCCGTGGGAGCACGGGGGGTGTATAGGCAGAAGGGGAGGGGCTTAACACTTTTGAGTGTAATACTTTGTGCTGCCTCCGGAGGCATAGCCTATACACCCAATTGTCTGGGTCTCCCAATAGAGCGAAAAAGAAAAGGTAGGGAACAACCTGCAAGAAATTTGCGGCAATAACGTGGCAAAACCACACCATAACCGCGGTACACCGCACGCGGTTTCCGGGTGCGTTATTTTACTACAGGTGCGGTAATCCTTCAGAGGGTGCTGAATTTTCTTAAGAAAATTCCATTTTCTAGTGCGCACAGGGCCTTAAAGGGAATCTGTCACCAGGTTTTTGCACCCCTGAGAGCAGCATAACGTAGAAACAAAAATCCTGATTCCAGCGATGTGTCACTTACTGGGCTGTTTTCTTTCATTTTGATAAAATCTGTTTTCTCTGCTGTAGATCTAGCAGTTATACAGAGCTCATGAATATGCTGGACTACCTGACAGCAGGCCAAACAGTCCTCTAACGATAAAATCACTGATTAATCAGCAGTAATTATCAAAACTACACTAAGCAGCCCAGTAAGTGACAGTGCAGGAATCAGGATCTCTGCCTCTACAGTATGCTATTCTCAGATTAGGTGGCAAACACCTGGTGACAGATTCCCTTTAAGGTTAAGGTTCAACAATGAGGATGTATATTTTTACTGCATAAAAAACACAGTATCTTGAAATTCCAGCAAAGTGGATGGGACATAGGGCATGTTTCCACGATCAGTGTTAGCAGCGTTTTGGTTGCAGAGTGTGTTCGCTGCATCCAAAAAGCTGAATTGTACAGTACAAGCACAGAGGATGGGATTTAGAGAAATCCCATGCCCACTGTGCCTGTTTTTTTTCTGCTGCATAAACAGACATGGGGAGCAGCTTTCCAAGCCACAGCAGGAAAATGTATGTTTGTGGAGACAAGAGTGTTCTCAGCGGGGAGAAGACAAGAGGAGGTGTGCAGAGCCTAGATCCCTGATCGTGAGCGCTGCATTCTGTTGAGGAGAACACTGGCGTCCCTGCAGGAGGAATGACACTACGTCTAGAACGCAGTGTCTCCGGATCGTGGGCATGTACACTTATAGAAATTAAAGAAAAAAAAATAAAACAGCATAAAACTGACCTGCATGATGTTTTTAAAATCCACAACGTTTATATCTGCTGAAGGTACGCAGAGTTTTATGAGCAGATTTTCCCCATAGAATTACTTTAGATGCGGAAAATCCACAGGTAAAAAGCCTTTTTAGTGCATTTCTGCTGCGGAAACTCACTAAAAACATATGTAATCCACACATGACTATCAATAACATTTTTGTGAAGCCAAACGCTAAGAAGTATCAACAGCAAAGCAGCTATATTTAAAACATGACAAACCAAAAGTCAAATGCAGGTTTTAAAAAATTAATAAATAAAATAAGAGGCAGAAATGCTGCATAAAATATGCAAAATAAAAAAACTCAGTAAAAACGCTATGAAAACTTAGCCTAAAGGGTAACTATACTTTTTTTTTGTTAAATTTAGTAGCTAGACAATAAAAAAAACCTTTCATATTAAGGAAAACAAAACAATCAGCCATCAAGAGCAGACTGGTGATGGGTCAGGCTACGTTCACACAAGGCACAATACGGAAAAAACCCCGGATAAAACTGATTTGGCGCCGGATCAGTTTTATCTCCATTGATTTGTATTAGTGCCGGATTGTGCCTGATGGCCTTGCGTTGCATCCAACTTTTGACGGATGTGGCGTAATTACTCAATGTGGAGGCCGGATGGAATGGCTCATTGAACGTTTTTGGTCTCTGAAAAAAAACGCATCGTGCCGGATCCGGCGTGATTTACAATGGATGCCTATGGACGCCGAATCCGGCGCGATGCGACAAAAAAACTGATGCGGACGCCGGATCCGTTTTTTAAACTGAGCATGCTCCAATTTATTGAAAAAAAAACGGATCCAGCAACAAAAAACAGACAAAACGGATGCAAAAACGGATGCGCCGGATCAGGTATACCAGATCCATAAAGAAAAAAAAAAAAAAGGATCAGGCGCATCCATTTTTGCATATTCTGCACCGGATCCGTTGCATTAGGCACACGCCGGATTGTGCCTGATGCCAAAAAACTGATGTGTGAATATAGCCTTATCTGTAGCAATATCCGAATTTACATAAGATTTTCGGGCTCTAGGGAAGTTTTCAAGTTTTCCTGACAATGCTTTGGCTTTTTGTGTTTTCCTAAAGCTGTGCTCAGCTATTTTTATATACTTCTAACACTTTGTAATCCTGCTGTGTAAAAACGCTAGCTAGATCTGCTTCATACAAAGACATCTTACCTGAAACCGATAATTGGACATTCTTTACAGATATTACACTTGGCTTGGTGTTTGGCAGTTTCAGCAGCCGCGACTCTGTGAAGCACCGGTAGCCAAACCATGGACTGCGGCTCCAGCCTCATCCAATCCAGAAACAAAGCCGCCTCAATTTCTGGTTTATTGTTCGCCTAAAAGATCAAACACAAGATATACTGTAAACATGAAAGCAGGAAACATTCAAGTAATTTAGAAAAGGCAGAATCCCCACTATGGGAGCAATATTGGAATATTAAAAGCTGCAAGAAAGCCTGGTGAAAACCTAACAATTAAGATAATGTGACCATGGGATTGCTGTAAAAACGTTATTCTGAGCAGATTTCTTCCAGTGATCAAGCTTTAGTCTGAGACGTGAATATGAGATCAAAGAATACGCTTTTCTATAGTCTGCAAGATACACACAAACGGCAAGAAATAAGCAGAAACATTTATTTTTGTCAACTTCTCATATATAATTGGCTAAAGGAACGTAAAAAAACGCTGGAGTTAGATATTGCTCTATCATTTCAATTTTTATTATTCAGTCTTCAGCAATGAACAATGACCTGGAATGACCCAATTCAGAAATTGCATTCACCTATATATACCCCAGCTATCATTCCAAGGAAAACACACTGGTAGGTTAATTGTCTTCCTATGAAAGTCAGCCTCGTGTGTGTCAACGTGTTGGTGTTAAGGAAATTAGTTACATCCCATGGGGCAGGCACACGTGAATGAATGAATTCTCACCGGGTGTGGAGTAATATGTCTGCGTTATAAATAGAAATGAGATCTACAGAAAAGGTAGACAAGATTAAGGAGCTAATCAGTGACAGTCTAACCCCATTCATCCCCTAACCCATCACTTCTATCCCACTTATTCCACATATCATAATGGGCTAAGAAATAGCGGAAGCCAGACTTCTCATCGGCAAGGGCAAATATTTATCACCAGCCATCCATCTAATACCCCGGCCAAGGCATAATGACTTGTTCATGCCCTCTAGCTGACAAACAAGGGTTGATTCACTACAAGGAGGGCCTGGAGGGTTTTCTGATAAATATATTATACGTTATGGGTACTAGAATTTGTCATGGAGCGTTAATTCAGGCAACTACTCTGCTGTATGTGGAGTCGGGAAGGAATTTTTCCTATAATTTGGGGCAACTTGCACCTCCCTCATGGGCTTTTGCCATCCTTTAAATCAACATGTTAGGCTATAGGTTGAACTCTATAGACTTAGGTCTACCTTCAACCTAAAAAATAAAACAAACTATGAAACTATGAAATATTAAGAAGTTTTTTAATACAAGTAAAATATTCTAGTGGAATCTGGGGGGGAAAAAAAGCGCAAAACATCAAAATTGCAACATATATAATATATTTATTAATTTATATAGCGCTATTGATTCCACAGCGCTTTACATACAATGGCAACACTGTGCCCATTGGGGCTCACAATCTAAAATGCCTATGAGTATGTCTTTGGAGTGTGGGAGAAAACCGGAGTACCTGGAGGAAACCCACACAAACACGGGGAGAACATACAAACTCCTTGCAGATGTTGTCCTTGGTGGGATTTGAACCGAAGACCCCAGTGCTGCAGTGCTAACCACTGAGCCACCGGCCGCCCAACAAAAGTGAAACCATTCTATAGCACCTTGTGTCACAATGTTATTGTTGTACCATGCTGTGGAGCCATCAGCGCTCCATGTACCACTGTGTGGTTAGAGGTATTCTAGGCTATAAGCAATCCTCTTATTTGGCATCTGATGGAGCATAACCTGAATTTATCCTCTGTTCCAATCAGTATGAAACTAACAGAAAAATAACCCTTTGTATGCTCTATATGACAACAGAGTTACTCAGCTATAAAGTGGGACCACATGACCTCAATGAGTGCCATGTTATAAGCTGTATTCAACTTGAGGAGGGTAGAAAGTCAAAATATGATGGCCTGCATAGGATTGTAAACCATGTGCATATGTTGTGGATTTTGTCAGGATTTAAGTATAAGTTCATTGTGACAGGTTCTCTTTAAAAGATGCTGTCCACTACTTGGATATCCCCTTCTCACTTCCCATGTGCACCCCCATAAAAATAAAGAAAAGCTTACACACTCCCCCGATGCCTGGGGTGCCACATCTTGTGTTCCCGGAGCCCACTTGATGTTGAAACGCGAGTCCTGCGCCCAATTAGCGCCAGGTTCCTTCGCCTCGCCTTTGGACGTCAAAGTAATTAAGAGGAAGTGAGCGCTGCAGTCGCAACTCACTTTCGGTTAATAACGTAAACGTTCGAAGGTGGGGAGAAGGAATCCGACGCTAACAGGGCATGGGGCTCACGTGTCAACATCAAGTGGGCTCCAGGAATGAAAGTTGTGGCACCCCAGGCACCGGGGAAAAGTGTAAGCTTGTCTTTATTTTTATGGGGGTGCACATGGGGAATGAGAAGGGGTTGTCCAACTAGTGGACAACACCTTTAAAAGAGAACCTGTCACATTGAACACATAGTCCCATTTAAATAAAGCACTCCTATGAAGATTTTTCTTACTAAATCTGTATATATGTATGTAATATAGTGTATATGTACAGATATACCTACTGCAGTCTTCTCCAGAATACAGCGCTGTTCTTCTGAGTGATGTCACCCTTAGACTATACTGGATCACTCTATGTGCTACCGTAATATAATGATCTGGAGACTCATTCTGACACTTCATAGGCTTACATTGTAAAAGCCACTTCTAAGTTACATAGAGCACAGTAGAGTCTGATAAGCAGTTATGTCACTAAGACGAAGAGCAGAGCTTTTCTGGATCTTGGAGAAAGTAGCAGTAGGTGAGTATATCAATACGTACACAGATTTATAAAAAAAAAATAAAAAATAAAAAAAACAAAAACTGTATGTATTCCAGGGATGTGTGACTTACTAGACTATGTGCTGTAGTTTCAATCAGTGTTTAATTTAGCAGGAGATTATCAGTAGAGGACTACGTGTCATGAGCCAGGTAGTCCAGCTAATCTGTGGAACCACTCCCCTAGCACTGATTTGCAGTTTGCTGACAATGTAAACCGGAAGCTGTCAATCAGGGCTGTGGGCGGGGTAATACATTGCTCAGCATTTTGTGACATCACTGAAATCAGGCACTCTGTCCCTACATCATACTGCTCTCAGATTGCATAGCAAAAAACAGATTCTCTCTAGAAGAGACCAACTGTAGTAACTAAACAGTCTTGTTTTACAACCAGGAAACACCAAGAGCACTGTACGCATAAATGTTACATCAGATACAACACAACCTAACCCCCTAGCACCAGCTGAAAGTCGGCTACACAGCATTTTTTATAAGATATAGTGATTTTTTTTATGAATGCTAAACAAATTAGTTAGATAGCAGATGAAACAGTCTTGATTGTAATGACTATAAATGAGTATTTTTTTCTTGTTCTCTCACACAAAGACTAAGCCCAATAATTTAATGCAAATTAACCATATTATTCTAGAATATGTGAACAGGAGATAAATTGTTACAATATAAAAATAGGTCCGCATATACATTTCCAGAAACAGTGAACTACTCATTAGAGGGATGTTTATCTACAGAGACTCTGATTCCTTAAGAATCAATATTCCAGTACATTAATGGAGCTGCTGATTAATATGCATTTTTTAATAGGAAAAGATGCATTCGGCATTGAATAGTGCACTGCATGTAACAACTAGAATTAGAATGAGCAGTTAAAAGCATCAGGCTGCCTTGTGGTAATCAGCATAAATTAGGGAGACAGAAAAAGGCACACAGAGAGCTTCAAGTCACTAAAACTATATATCTGATTTATATTCCAGCCTATAATCAATGTTAATTTGTTAATTGTCATAAAGATGGAAGGCTGATCCAACATATCTGTGTAGTCTGCACAGTCAAAGAGATAAGCCCGGTGGTGATTAGCACTCGCAGATTATTCTTGATCACCAGGAAATGTCTGAAGATTTAATGCAATGTGGCTCCAGTTTGGTCAAGGGCATTCATGACTTTTTTGTGTGTTGCTCATTTACTTTGCAGCTATTAGAGGACCTTTCACCAGTTTGAGCATATCAAACTAGGTAAATCATGGAATAACAATCTACAAGACAAAGGGGGTCATAAGCAGAGATTTGTCTCTGCAGCCATTGACTTTTTTCCCCTGCATGACATTGTACAACCAGAAGTAGAAGGCATCATGCAGGTCGTGGCAAAGGACATGCTCCCAGAGAGAGTGAGAACAGGCTTTCTCTGAGTGAGACATGTAATGACACACTGGGAGGGGAGAAGACTAGAGAAATGCGTCATTACACCTTCTGCAGCTCTCATCCCATGGCAGTCACTGTGGAGATGGGGAGAGTACAGCAGAGCTGACAGTGCTGTGTGATGAAAGCTGCAGATGAAGAAGTGGCTCTAAAGGCCGCTTAAAATGCAACATCGCTAACGAAAGGTCGTTGGGGTCACGGAATTCGTGACGCACATCCAGCCTTGTTAGCGACGTTGTTGCATGTGAAACGCACGAACGACCGTTAACTATCAAAACCTGATCGTTGACGTGTCGTTCTAATCCCAATTATAGTTGGTGTTGCAGGATGCTGGTCATTCCTGCGGCAGCACACATCGCTATGTGTAACACCGCAGGAACGAGGAACATCACCGTATCTGCTGCCGCTGACAATGAGGGAGGAAGGAGGTGGGCGGGATGTTCCGCCCGCTCATTTCCTCCCCTCCGCTTCTATTGGGCTGCCGCTTAGTGACGTCGCTGTGACGCCGCACGAACCGCCCCCTTAGAAAGGAGGTGGTTCACCGGCCACAGCGACGTCGCTAGGCAGGTAAGTGCGTGTGACCGTTCCTAGCGATGTTGTGCGCCACGGGCAGCGATTTGCCCGTGACGCACAACCGACGGGGGCGGGTGCTTTCACCAGCGACATCGCTAACTATGTCGCTGTGTGTAAAGTGCCCTTTAGAACCCAGCTCTACTCCTAATATTACTGTGAGTTGGGAGCTGCAGATGCAGAAGGTGTTTGTAGTTACACACAGCTCTGCCTCGCCTCATTTCCCTCTTGTAATCACTTTAAGTGCCAGCATTGAGATCAGTGAGGAAAGCAGAGCGGTGTGTCATCATGTGTTACCATACCACACACAGTCTCCGGATACCAGTTTTTTTTTTTTTTCTTTTGCATGATGCCTCCTGCTTATGATTGGTCAAGGTCATGGAGGGAAAAGGGCATTGATTCCAGAGAAGAATATCTGCTAAGCTCACTTGTGTCTAGGGGCAGGACGGCACAAGTTGTAAACTTCTCTAGGGTAACTGGCATAATATGCAACGTATACCTGGTGTGAATGGAGTGCTAGCTCAATGTGTATGACTATTCACATGCAGCATTTCGGCTAATCTATCACAGTTGGCTGGTTTACAAAGGCAGTTTTAAGGATTGTTTATACTTGTGTATAACTCGGACGAATGCAATGCAAGAAAAAAAAAAAGGTATTGCAGTTGGACCAATGTTATTCAATGAGGCAGTGCAGATCTTGCATGCTGCAAGTGGACACGTAAATTGGATGAGACAAGTCAAAAGGTGAGAAGGAAAAAGAAACAAACCAAAAAAACCCCAAGCAAATGGATGCAACATGGACCACCCCAGTGGCATCCGTTTTTTAAGGAAACATTATCACTTTGTTGCATAGAACATTGTAAATGATCCTGTAGAATAATAGCTGCCGAGAAGAAAAATACACATTGTATACGGATGGCATACGAATGCTAGGCAAGAAAAAAAAAAAAACGGACACTCAGATTGGTATTCTGTATGTAATGCAAGTGCAAACGGATTTCTTTCTTCCCAATTTTCTGGATGAGAATGGGACTGATTTTTTTTTATACGCCAATGTGAGCGAACCCTTAGGCTATGTGCGCACTAGAAATGTGAAGTTTCTCAAGAAAATTTCTTGAGAAACTTCTGGGAGTGAAAGATTTCCGGACCGCCGGAAAAAATCCGCACCAAATCCGCATGCGGATTTGCCGCGATTTTCCCGCGGTTGGTTCCCTGCGGATTTTGCAGGCTGTACTGCCGAAATCCGCAGGGTACCTGCGGAAAAGAATTGACATGCTCATTTTCTCAAGAAATTTTCTCGAGAAATTCTTCTCAAGGAAATTTCTTGAGAAAAATCCGCAGCGTGCGCACAGCTATTTTTTTTTCTCATAGAATTTGCTGGGAAATGTCTGCACAAAGATTGCAGACATTTCTCAAGAAATTTCCGCGGCAAATCCGCGGGGAGATCCGCGGGTAAACGCACTAGTGCGCACAGAGCCTTTAAGTGAATTTGTCAGCAGGATTTCACACCCCCAGCTATTTACTGTTGATGTTGCTTTTTCAAACACAAGTCCAAAAATATATTTATATGGCCAGTGCCTTCTTCCATTACTTGCAATCAAAGTTTGAATTGGTACGTAAATGAGGCTGAAGAGCTATTTGTAGATCTGAAGCCTCTGTCACTCCAGCTCTATTCCCCACCCATTCTCCTCTTGCTTGACTGATGGCTTCTATCCTGAAGTCACACAGCATATAGAGCGTCAGTCATGCAGGAAAAGGCGGAGAGGAGAAATAGAACATGTGTAGAAAATGTAACTCGTGGATATGAGAGACACAGATAGATTGATTCATATATCTATTGTTAAAAGGGTGGTTTACCCCTTTTCATTACTGGCCACATCGATATTCTGTTGAGAAAGAAGGTTTCTCTCAAATAACTTGTGTTGTCAATACTGCCTGTAAGTGGCGCTATTGCGATCCGCTCACCCCCTCCACGTGACCCCTGGGCTCCGTGATCTCTGATGTCCGGTAATGTCATGTCAACTGAGGCGGGCCGCAGTCTTCCTGAGTGACTGGGCTGTTGGTGGCGTTTCATTGCTCGTCACACCCCAGCATCTCCCTTCTTTCTCCTTCGCTGCAGAGCACTGCAAGCAGGAAAGACGCTGGACTATGATGAGTGGTGAAACGACGACCACAGCCCAGTCACTCAGGAACATTGCGGCCGGCCTCCGTTGACGTGACATCACCGGACATCAGAGGTCACGTGAAGGGGGTGAGCGGATCGCAATAGCGCCACTCACAGGCAGTATTGACAACACAAGTTATTTGAGAGAAACCTTGTTTCTCCACAGAATATCGATGGGGCCAGTAATGAAAAGGGGTGAACCAGAGGTAACGGAGCCCGGGGTTTGCACAGAGGGGGTGAATGGATCGCAATAGCGCCACTCACGAGCACTATTGGCATCACAAGGTATTTGAGAGAAGCCTTGTTTCTCTACATAATATCGATGTGGCCTGAAAGGAAAACAGGTGAATCACCTCTGTAAGTCAAGATTGTATGTAAGGAGGAAGTCAGGCTGTCTACAGAGCAGCAAAAAGGTGAGCAAAGTGGCTGAAAGGGCAGAAAGGGCTACTGGAGAATGGGATTTGTGAACTGATCAGGTTATAATAATGGTGTGCCTTACTCCTTAGATGTTTTCTTTCTATTCCTGGGGTAGCGCCGTTAATTATCCTCATTTACACAGTGTGGTTTTTAGTGCATGCTCTGTTAAAACTGCTTTAGTTGCAGGATTTCCCGTTGACTTCATTCATTTTCAGCACCAGTACAAGAGAAGTTAAATATCGTAGTACAGCAGTGGAGCCCCCTCCTATACCAGCAATTTCTATTCTCTTATTTGCTCATGCACTGGAGTTGAGCTAATGTGTAAAATAAGGTTACTGAGATCTAAAGAAAGACTAGCTGAAATCATCAAAAAGTCATTGAGAGCAAATGTTACAAAAATCTATATTTCCGAGGCAGCTCCGTGGAGCGTGCACAGGCTGGCTAACAATACTAATACCTCCTTTAAATATAGAATACAATTCATATTCTAGGACTGTACCCAAAAAAATAAATAAATCTCATCTCTGCTGGGTAGAAGCGGTCCCTATGCAGAGTATGAAATCTGGAAAGCGGGCATTGCCATTGCAGCCTGGTAACCTTAAAGTAATTGTTCCTTACACAGAGCAGAGGTTTGCTTTCAGCTTTTCATTTCCCTGCGGGCAAACACCTAGCTGAAAAATCTGCTGCCTATATTTGCTTTTGAAAACTGGTCACATTCGTTTGTTCTGCCATACAAACAGGGCACATAAACCCTGAGTGAAGTCGAAGCAGAGGTAGAGCTGTTTTGATGACATTTACAGTGCTGCTTTGCAAAGAGTTGGGGGTTGAGCGGAGAGCATTACTGTTCTCCAAGGGCTAACATGATCTGTCAAGGGACCACGCAATATGCCAAACAAACAAACAGGAGCTTTTCTCATTCAGCTGCACTATACAATACTGCAATCAGCATGTTCCGGATTGTCCTATATTCCCTTAAGGAAAATAAAGAGTGGCTGCTTTCCGGTTTTCATTATTTATCCTTATAAATAGACGGAGAGGAAAAAAATGCACATAAAAATCAATGCCTGACAGTTCCTTTCCATCGAATTGTTCCCTTTAGTCAGCAAGGAGTATTTCATAGAACAAGCAAGATAATGCCAAAAAGAGCACAAATGTGATGGGGCAACCTGGTGAAGAAGAACGATCAAAAAGTTCCACCTTCATTTCATTACATGCTGAATGTATAAGGCACTAATTAATTTCAGAATATCCTCTCCTGAACATTCCAGACATATAAGAAAGGAAAAACGGGCATACAATTGAAAAGTGGTCACAAAAATGATCCTCTATGGATCTACCCAAGGTGTGACACATACAACACCCAAGAAGAATGATCAGTCATGGAGTTGGCGTTTATCAGATTACTACCATGATTTCTAGAAGATGAGGGCTCTCCATACGGACAAGGACAGATCTAAATAACCAGAATAAGCAGCTTCCTAAACAAACACAGTAACTGCAGGACACAGACATCTACTTCCAGGAGCTGCAGCTCCACAGCTTCAGTTTGAGGTTTCCTACATGCATTACAATCCACGGTTTACTCCAGATGTTTGACTGGGGCGAGATTATAAGTAAACTGGATTTATCTGCCATGTCAGCAGGAATGCCCTGACTATGACATAATACAGTACCCATTATTCATCCGGGAATAACCTATGCTTCATTTATCGTAAACAATGATAAAGCTATAAGAAGGTTTCTACCCCATTTGTATATTTAGATTCATGATAAAGTACGCACCCTTAGATGGAATGTGTCACCAAGAAAACATCCACTGTTTTAGGCCTCTTTCACACGTTTGTGAAAAACCACGCACATTTTCTCACGGACGTGTCAGAGGTGCGTTTTGCCCTCCGTGAGCCGTGTTTATGGCTTACGTGTGTTCTCCGTGTGTTATCCGTGATAACACACGGAGAATGGGAACTTTCTGCTTACCTTTCCTTGGCATCGCTGTCCGTGGTGCTGATCTTCGGTCTCCGGTCCTGCCGACTCCCCGCAGCTGCAGCTTCCGGCCGCAGTGACGTGAATATTCAATGAGCGGCGGTCGGAAGCAAGTGACAGCAGCGGCAGAGACAGGAGGGCTGGAGAAGGTGAGTAAAGTATTTTTTTTTCTTAAACATGTGTTTTCTCCGGGGCGTGTCACACGGAACACCTCCGTGTGGTCCGTTTGCGTTCCGTGTGACACCAGTGATGCCGGAGAAAAACGGACATGTTGACGTGTGGAGCACACGGACACACGTATGCGCCACACGTACACACGGTCCATGGCAGAACGCGCACGTGAGCGCAGACCCATTGATTTTAATGGGTCTACGTGTGCCCGTGTCTCCGGTACGTGAGGAAAAGGACCAAACACGTACCGGAGACAAAGACATGTGAAAGAGGCCTTAATCAGTTTTTATAAAAAAGTTTTTTTTTTTCAATTTTTATTTTAAACATTTTGCACTAGATGTTTGCATTGAAGCATCTAATGAGTGTGTGAAAAGGTAATTATGGAATAAGAGCTGTTACATCAATTATTGTGCATCTTAGCAAACATGGGAAGAATGCACTCCAAACAGCATCAACATGCTATAAATAGTGATGAGCGAGCACTTCCATGCTCGGGTGCTCGGTACTTGTTACGAGTAGTGATGAGTGAGCACTTACAAGTACGGACAATGCAAGCATCGAACGAGTAGTGATGAGCGAGCACTACCATACTCGGGTGGTGCTTAGTACTCGTAACAACTAGTGATGAATGAGCACTACCATGCTCGATACTTGTAACGAGTAGTGATGAGCAAGCACTACTATACTCGGGTGCTTGGTCCATGTGCATTTGGACACGCTCAACTTATTTACCGAGTATAATGGAAGTCAGTGGGGAACTTATGCATTTTCTGGAAGATCTTCCAGAAAAATGCCCGAGTTCCCCATTGACTTCCATTATACTTAGTACATGAGTCACGCCCATCTGCGCATCCAACTGCTTGTTACAGGTACCAAGCACCCGAGCATGGTAGTGATCGCTCATCACTACTTGTTACAAGTACCAAGCACCTGAGCATGGTAGTGCTCACTCATCACTACCGTACTCGTTACGGGTACCTAGCACCAGAGTATGGTAGTGCTCACCCATCATAAGCTACAAACACTTTTTACTGTGTAGAATTCTTTTAAATACAACTTGAATAGCAGTTTCATAGCTCTCATATTACTATATACAGATAAAAGGTTTTAATCCTTTTTAGACAATAATAGGCATTTTCTTTCAAACGTCACTTTTTCCAATACCAAATATAAATAAGGTCATTGTGGAGGGAGTGGACAAAGAGCTGTTACATCATTTGTTGTGAATGGTGGATCCTGTTATATCGACTGTCCACAGAGGTGTAGGTATCCATTCTACCTCCTTGACTCCCAACTATCAGGAAAATGGTGGTCATCTTTTACCCTGTTCACACTCCAAAAAGAAAAAGACTATTCTGTATATGACATTCTCCATTGTAGTTAATATGACTTACAGAAATAGCCGAGGGTTTCATAACTCTCATATACCGTATTTTTCGCTTTATAAGACGCACTTTTCCTCCCCAAATTTTGGGAGGAAAATGGGGGGTGCGTCTTATAAAGCGGTAGCGGGGGGGGGGGTCCTGTCTGAGGCGATCGGGCGGGTGCCTGTGGCTGCATGCAAGCGCCCGGGTACCTGTACTTGCATGCAGCGGCAGCCGGGTACCCGTGGCTGTGTACGGGCGGCAGCGGGTGCTGTGTGGGGTCGGCAGCCAGGTACCTGTGCTTGCATGCGGTGGCAGCCGGGTACCCATGGCTGTGTGCGGGCGGCAGCCGGGTGCTGTGTGCGAGCGGCAGTCGGGTGCCCGTGCAGGTACTCGGCTGCCGCCCTCACACAGTCACCCATCTGCCGCCCGCACACAGCCATGGGTACCCGGCTGCCACCGCACGCAAGCACAGGTACCCGGCGGCTTGTACGCGGGGTGGGCGGGCAGCCTGCTGGCTGCCACTCTGTGCATGCGGGGCGGGCGGCTGTGCAGCTTACCAGTTGTCCGCGGTCCCACTTTCAAATGATGGCGCCGGTGGAGCTCTTGGATGAGAGCTCCATCTGCGCACGCGCTGCTCCGGGAGTCAGCGCGTGCGCAGATGGAGCCCTTGGATGAGAGCTCCATCTGCGCATGCGTCGCTCCGGGCGCCATTACTTGAATCGGGACCGCGGACACACTCCACCACTGAGCCGTCGCCGCCGCTCCCACTACTGAGCCGCCGCTGCCACCACTGAACCGGGACCGCGGACACACGCCACCACTGAGCAGTCCCTGCCGCTGCCACCACTGAGCAGTTGCCGCCGCTCCCACCACTGAGCCGCCGCCGCCGCTGCCACCACTGAACCGGGACCGCGGACACACGCCACCACTGAGCAGTCCCTGCCGCTGCCACCACTGAGCAGTCCCTGCCGCTGCCACCACTGAGCAGTTGCCGCCGCCGCTGCCACCACTGAACCGGGACCGCGGACACTCACTGCACCGGCCTGCTGCACGGCTCACACGCCACGGCTGCTGCCGCCACCACGGACCCCACGGATCCTGCCACCGCGCCTGCAACCACGGCACCTGCAACCACGGACCCCGCTGCCACTGACCTGCCGCGCCTGCCAGCACAACCTGTGCCTCCTGTGACCCCGCTTCACCACCACTGCTGCCCCCCTCCGGTAAGAGAACACCGGAGTATAAGACGGACCCCATTTTTCTTTTTTTTACCTTTTTTATGTCTAAGTTTGGGGTGCGTCTTATATTCCGGTGCGTCTTATAAAGCGAAAAATACGGTAACTATAATGAAAAGAATTGCACAAATGTATGGCCACCACTACACTGCACACACTATGTCTCTCCAGAGTGACACAGAGTGAAAAGTTGCCTATTCTGCCAGTACATGAAGTCTCAGAGATGGTCAGACAGTGCATTAATAGAACTTACACATCCAGGTTTCTGTATCATGTGCCACTTTTCTATTATCTCATGAAAAATAGACGTGAACAGCCATCAGACACAGGAAAACGTGACTTTGACCAGCTGGTTGGGGGGCATACAGATTGCCAAAGTAGGCCACAAGTGACCCTCGGGCTGCAGGTTGTGTGCTTCTGCTCTATATACTAGTAGGTCAGTTTTCATACAACTGGTAAATTACTTGCCATTTTCATTTGAAACAGAAATAGCTAATAGATGTCCCTAGCAAACCTCTGAACTCTAACCAAGTGAATCAGGGTCACAGAGGTCAGATCACTAGTGATTCCAAGTATTAAGAAGCTGTACGGCCCTTTAACCTTTTCAGCTGAACTTCATGTGATCTTCTCAAAACTTTTGAATGCACCTGTTCAATGTTTTGCACAACTTACTGTTCTCTAACAAGGAGCTTAATGGCAAAATTCACAATAGGTGTTTGATCCATGAATCGCTCAGTAAATTTCAAGGTTCAATTAGAATTGATAGTTCATCAGTCCTCCTCATCATGCTATTCACAGTGTGACATCATGGGACTAAAGCCGACACCTAGCAAATGATCAACAGCCATTGCAAGACTTCAAGCAGGACAATCTCAGATGGAAGTGGCCACTGAACCTAGAGTGTCATCAGCAGCTTGCAACAGAGATACAGAGAGACTGGAAGACTCACAGAAAGAAATAAAAGTTGGCTTCTATTCTCCACATCCCACAATGACGAAGGGAGGTGAGAGGCACCCAAGTGTCATGTCAGACGATTCAAAATCATTTACATTAGCGTGGTCTGCTTGCTAGCTTACCTGTAATTGTACTCACCACAGCATCAGGCACAGGCATCATCGTCTTGTTGGATAAGGGAGCAGTGGGCCTCAGTGCTGTTCACTGCTTAAAGTGTATTCACGCTTAGCAGAGATGATGGCAGACAAACATGTTGAAGACGTCAATCAGAGTACTATACATCAAGCCAATTTTGTCACCAAACGAGCCTTTTGTGGTGGTGGTGGCGTTACAGTGTGGGCAGGTGTGTCTAATCGAGTCAATAGAGAAGTGCCCAACACTTTGTGAATCGTTCAGTGACAAACTACTGCTACTAGAATAACATCATGAATCCAGTCCAGTTGCATGAACAACACAGGCCTATTGTCATCTTCATGGATGACAATGCTCCAGCTCATCAAGGTTACATCATTAGAAAAGAGATGCTGGAGCCTGGGGTACCTGAAATAAGAGTGGCCTGCACTTTCTCCAGACTTGAATCCCATAGAAAATTTATGGGATCAGATGAAGCTTGTAACTCTGTACCCCAGAATCTTAATGACTTGAGGGCCGCCCTTCAAGAAGAGTGGGATGCCATGCCTCAGCAGACAATAACTCCACTTGTGAACAACATGAGAAGTCGTTGTCAAGCTATAATTGATGTTTACTTCGACATGACAAGTTATTGAGACATTGACATTTTTTGGGGGGTATACTCACCACTGTTGTTGGCTTTTGGTGCAATAAATTGCTGGAGATGAGAAAATCACCACGGCATGCTTCTAAATAAATGCCCTACGTTTCATGATAAAATATCACTGTAGCGTGGAATTTTTAAGTTTTCCATAAATTTCACCTAATAGCCAAATATCCCTAACTTTAGTAGTGCATTTTATAAAACATTATACCTTATATTCTTTTAGCGTGTAAGGAGGTGATAGATGGGAGAGTTTCTTCTTTGTTAGCATCTCCTGCTATGGAGAATTCAGGGCAACTTTGCATTACACGGTCACACAATGACGTGTGACTGTCTACGACTAGTGATGAGCAAGTACGCTTGTCACTACTCGGTACTCGCACGAGTATCACTGTACACGGGCTACTCGGCGGGTACCGAGTAATTTCACGATACTCGTGCTGTTATCGTGGTCTTCATCCCTGCATGTTGGCGCTCTTTTGAGAGCCAGCCCTCATGCAGAGATTGGCTGACAGACCACTGCAATGCCCCAGCCCTGTTAGTTGTGGAATTGCAGTGATTGGCCGGCCCGCTCAGCGTGACCGAGCCTTTATACCGGCGGGCACGCTGTGCTCTGCACACAGCCATCTCGTTTTCCCTGCTTTCCCCACCCACAGGCGCCTATGATTGGTTGCAGTGAGACACGCCCCCACACTGAGTGACAGGTGTCTCACTGCACCCAATCACAGCAGCCGGTGGGCGTGTTTATACTGTGAAGTGAAATAAATAATTAAAGAAACCGGCGTGCGGTCCCCTCAATATTAATACCAGCCAGATAAAGCCATATGGCTGAAGGCTGGTATTCTCAGGATGGGGAGCTCCACGTTATGAGGAGCCCCCCAGCCTAACAATATCAGTCAGCAGCCGCCCAGAATTGCCACATACATTAGATGCGACAGTTCTTGGACTGTACCCGGCTCTTCCCGGTTTGCCCTGGTGCGTTGGCAAATCGGGGTAATAAGGAGTTAATGGCAGCCCATAGCTGCCACTAAATCCTAGATTAATCATGTCAGGCGTCTCCACGAGATACCCTCCATGATTAATCTGTAAATTACAGTAAATAAACACACACCCGAAAAAATCCTTTATTAGAAATAAAAAACACAAACCAATTCCCTCGTAACCAATTTATTAAGCCCCAAAAAGCCCTCCATGTCCGGCGTAATCCACGGACCTCCAGCGTTGCTTCCAGCTCTGCTGCATGGAGGTGACCAGAGCTGCAGCAGACACCGCCGCTCCTGTGAGCTCCACGCAGCAAATGAGGTGAGTAGCGCGATCAGCTGCTGTCAGTCAGGTAAACTCACGGCCACCGCTGGATCCAGCGGTGGCCGCGGATAACCTCAGATACAGCTCAGCTGATCGCGCTACTCAACTCATTTGCTGCGTGGAGCTCACAGGAGCGGCGGTGTCTGCTGCAGCTCCGGTCACCTCCATGCAGCAGAGCATTTTTAGTGTTTCTACATGCTGCCGGGGGGTCATTTCATAAAAATACTCGGGTCTCCCATAGGATAACATTCCGGCCGAGTACACGAGTATCTTGGGATGCTCGGCCCGAGACTCGAGCACCCGAGCTTTTTGGTACTCGCTCATCACTATCTACGACCAGTCTTCAGCTGGCCGCCAGTGGTCACATTTGTGTTTTCTTACTGGTTCTCTTTTCCTTTTCTATTGAATAATCATTGTTAATTAACGGGAACGATTCGATGAAAATAAACTCAAGCTTTGATTTTTATGTGCATTTTTTTAGAAGGATAAAAAAGAAGACATTTTTGTCCAAATAGGACACTCCCTTTAAATTCAAGAGCTGAAAACGAAGCTCATTTTCTTGAAGTGGATTTTGGAATTTTATCACACAGAATTCATACTCAGCAAGTGAAGCATTTAAGAGAAGAACATACACAAAAATCCACTTGACTTCAACCAGTCAAGCTACAGAACAATGACGAGTGTCAGACAGATTTGGCAATCTCATCATGAGCTCGATGTCCAAACACAGCATGAAATATGTTATGAAAACTCTGCTAAGTGATTTTCTGTAATCTGCCGTATTATCTGGTAAGACAAAGAGAACTTCAACTAAAAGTGTATATTTTTTCCAATTCTTACACTATATTGCTGCAACTGAGCTGCATGACACTATTGCAAATCTGCAGGACACAGTCAAAATGAAGATATTTAACAGCAGATTTCCAAGTTCCAGTCCAAATTACCGACTCCTATGCCAAGGCTTGTTTTTCTAAACTCATGTTTTAGGTTGTATACTATGTACACAAGCTAAAGTGAACCAACAAATATTATGAAAATAGTCAATTTGAGTCACATGATATTGATTTTATTATATAAAATTATTTTACCCAAATCAGTGTTCTTGCTACAAATCTTTGATAAGTAGCAAACCATTTGTGCCACACGACGTTGTGCAAAAATCTTCCGACTTTTGAAGTTTTCATAGCGATTCCCTCTAGCTACACCAAAATATGAGGAGCTGGGGATGGAACGGGTGCGTTACGCCAAGCTCAACTAATTCTTGAGGAACTGAGGTGTACCTTATATCAAACATCTTACTTCAGTCCCAGACTGGAGCAATATTTATGGCAAAGTGCACAGTGGCGCACATTACTTTGCAGACGCGCTAAATTAATTTAGAGGCATGCGCCAATAAATGAATCATTAGCGTCTGACTCAAACACCCCCTCCACACCCCTTCCCCCCATTAAGGCTGGCATTGTACTATTCGGTCTTGAAAAAGTGGAGCCTTCGTTTTAAGAAATACTTCATCCAAGCTACGACATAGGATAAAGTACAGCCAAAACATAAATCTGTTTTTGACTAATGCAGATCATGCACATATCTCGCATGAATGGTCAATTACAAGGTCATTGGTATCAATCACCTTTCATGCAAAAAAAATAAGCGGTGCCAAATAACCATTTTAAACATTCTTTTAAAAAAATCTTACATTTTTCACACTGACCACTAGGTCTAAAATTAGACATTTACTTTGTTATTAATAAGAACATTAGTTGCAACAGACTGATTCAGGTACATTTGTCTATTAAGAAGTATAAACAGTCTGAAGATAACGAGACTGCTGAAAAGTCATCTATACAGAACAGAAAGTATGAATCTAGTATAAGGCATAGTGACAAGTGTGAAAAATCGCATGATACGTTTTTTCAAAGGGGTATGAAAAACTGAAAAATAGATGATCAACAAATAATTAAAAAGAAAAAATAAATACAATATAAATGACATTTTCTGATGAAACATTCCATTCAAGAATGATAAAACACTATACAATTCTAAATACCAGGAGGAAAAAAAATAAAAGGAATACCATGAACTGGAAAAAAGACAATTTCCCATCCAAAAACTATTATTTTATGGATTTCCCTTAAGGTAAGAGAAAAGAATATGCCACAACAAACACTAAATTAAAGCAAAAGGAGGTTAGAAGAGATCACTCCATTCCATGGTAGAAGCATTAGGGAAGGCTTCTTTGGGAAACCTGACAGCATATTTATGTATCTGGGAATGGGATGTCAGTAGTGGTAAACATGCAATCTATATTACAAGTGACAATGTACAATGAGAAGGCCACATTTAATGAAGTCTCATACTGCAATCTCTTTCACTGGAGCCTAGAGGAAAACTGGAGACCTGCTACAGAGTATAGAGTGGGTTCACAAACTGATGTGCTTGTAATGTTCTTCCCTAATGGGAAATTGAAACAGCCCAGGATGGGTTACTAATAGAAAACATTGTCTCCGTCAATGAGAACAAAGGAAAACTACATAATGGCCAGTGACAGCTCCACTAAAGGGGGAGAGGAGATGAATTTCAGGGCAAATGATTCTTTTCAAACAGATTTACCTTACCTATATTGTTCCACATGTTAGTCATGTTTCTACATTTTTTTCCAATGCCTATGTTCTTTGTTCTTGAAAACAAAGTTTTTGAAACTTAACATTTTATAGCGTATTCATATTCAGTAGTTTAGACAGTAAAGTTGTACAATCCCTATTTAACACCGCCAAAGGGAGGACAGAAATGTTGATGTGGTCTTATGCCGGCGTCACACGCTACGATATATCGGGCGATATGTCGTCGGGGTCACGTTGTTAGTGACGCACATCCAGCATCGTTTGACATATCGTAGCATGTGACAACTACAAGCGACTGTTAACGAGCAAAAATACTCACCTTATCGTTGCTCGTTGACACATCGCTCATTTTCATAAAATTGTTCCTCCTTCTGCGCGTCGGTTGTTCATCGTTCCCAAGGCAGCACACGTCGCTCTGTGTGACACCTCGGGAACGACGAACTGAAGCTTACCTGCGGCCGCCGGCAATGAGGAAGGAAGGAGGTGGGCGGGATGTTACGTCCCGCTCATCTCCGCCCCTCCGCTTCTATTGGGCGGCCGCTGTGTGACGTCACTGACGCCGAACGTCCCTCCCCCTTCAGGAAGAGGATGTTTGCCACCCACAGCGATGTCGTCCAGGAGATAAGTACGTGTGAGGGGGGTTAACGACTTTGTGCGCCACGGGCAACAAATTGCCCGTGACGCACAAACGACCGGGGCGGGTGCGATCGCATGATATATCGTCCTGTGTGACGCCGGCCTTAGAATTTATATGGACGTTATCCGGATCTTTGAGATTTTTTTTTTATTTAAGGAGGACAAGTCTGGTAGCTCAAAAAAATTGAATCAAACACCTCGTAAAAATCCCTGAGCCCAATGACTTCAACTTTTTTCTGTTTTGCGCCGCATTGCAGATTATTCACATTTGTTACTTTTGGAGTGCAGTGTGTGAAATCTATGCCTGTAGACCAACTGGGTGTTTCTTCAGCATTTTCTCCCTCCCATATACTGCCAATCACACCTTGGTAGCGCCTGCGACAGCTGCCAACGGAAAGCGTGGAAAAAAATATCCGGATATCAGCTTTTATAGGCAACATCTAAGAGGGAGTGGCTAAAGCTCACACCTCTAGAGAAAATATTGAAGAAACTCCTGGTTGCACTACAAGAAGAGATTTCACCACTTTCTCTACAAAAGAAACAAAATGTTATTGTCTCGGCAATGGAGCGACACATCAGAAAACAGAAAATAAAGCAGAAACAGGAGAGGTTAGGTTTTTTACTCAATATTTTTAGCAAGTGACAGGTCCTTTTTAATAGCAAGTCGGTCAGCTCTGAAATCTGTATCAAAGTAAGCATTCAGTAGGTCCTTGTCGCTAAGAACATGCTACAAGGAGCCTTACCTTTAGATGAAAAGTTTGCTGGATATTTTTCATGACAATGTTTTTATGTTTATATGCAAATAAGGTGCTCATAGCACTTGTCCGGACTGTGTAGTCCAGAGCATCCTTCCTCTCACAGTATCCCCAGCTTGCTCTAGAAATTAATGCAAGAGCGGAGCTAGCCATAATATTTTCGGAGCAAAGGCGCTCTAGACTGGGTGGCACATTTATGGTCATCTGAGTTCCTAATTAGCACATGAACATTAACGGTGTAATTGCCAAAGCTATCTAGGGTTATTTTTAACCCTTTAGTACATCACAACAGATACATCCACCATGGAGCGGGTTGGATTGTGTGGAGCATGTAAAGGGCACATTTTGACTATGTTACACAGCATACATCAGACTCTAGCAGCAGCAGCAATCTGACCCAGTTCTAATCATGGCTGTTAAAGGGAACCAATCGCCAGGATTTTCATATATAACATAAAGCCAGTGCTATACTGGCACTATCAGGCTGATTCTCTATATACCTTTAG
Source organism: Anomaloglossus baeobatrachus (assembly GCF_048569485.1). Classification (NCBI taxonomy): domain Eukaryota; kingdom Metazoa; phylum Chordata; class Amphibia; order Anura; family Aromobatidae; genus Anomaloglossus; species Anomaloglossus baeobatrachus. Next base: position 498,877,164 of record NC_134354.1, read on the forward strand.
TGGTCAGCTCGGATGTTTAGGTTTTGAAATCCAAGAAAGTAAAGTTTATAAAATCATCAGCTTCTTGAGTGAGACCAGCTGAGGATCAGATAATATGTGTGTGGGTATTCATAGTTATCCCCTACCTCTGTTAGAATTAGCATAAGTATTATACAACCGACCAAGCAGGGCCTGTGGCGAGATCATACCCATGCCTCAGCCAACAAAGCGGATATCAGGAAGCAACATTTTCTGTTGGCTGAGGCCCCGCCTCTTCTGGTCACATGGGTATGACCTCACCACAGGCCCTGCTTGGTCGACTGTATAATACGTATTCTAATTCTAACAGAAGGAGGGGATAACTTTGAATACCCCCCCAGATATTAACTGATCCTCAGCTGCTGTCATTCAAGAAGCTGATAATTTTATAAACTTTACTTTCTTGGATTTCAAAACCTATACATCCTAGCTGACCACTAAAGGTATGTATAGAATCAGCCTGATAGTGCCAGTATAACACAGGCTTTAGTTTATATACAAAACTCCTGGTGATTGGTTCCCTTTAAATCCTTAATATTCCCCTGTCCTTCACTTATGCACAAATCTGTCTTGGCTTCGATTCTGGGGCACCCTGCAATGTGAATGCAGGGTGCTGATGAATTGTCATATGCAAACGACCACTTCAGAAGGAAGAAGACTTGATCTCTGGCACCACCTAAAGGATGTTGTAATCTTTAAAGCTCCCATGGTTGCCAAGTGCATGCTGAAGGCCGCCACCACTAGCTGGGCCTTATAAAAGACAGTAAATCAGGACTATATACAGAAATACTGAAGTTTAAGTTCCCTATGGGGACAAAAAACCCCCCTGAAAAGTAACAAAAAAGTTTAAAAAAAAAACAAACCTCCAAATATTCAATTCACCTCCCTTTTCTGTTTCAAAATAATGAAACGTAAAAAATAAATGAATAAGCATAATTGGTATTCTATTCATAAAAGTCAGATCAAACTCTAAAAAAATTAAACTTGTACTTGAATAGTCTTAAAAAGCAAAGCAAGAAAAATAATATATAATAAATATCTTGCAGTGTTTTGGTGATTGATTCCAAAATTGTACCACTAAAACGTAATTGTCATTTTTTAAATGGTTTAAATATACTATAGACACTGCATAGTATTTCTGATTGATGGCGGCCTGGGTGCTGAGACTCCTACTGATCAATCAATTCACTACTGTTAGTGTGCAGCTCCTGCATAGAAGTGTGCGTCTCCATAGTAAGGCTATGGGTCAGTACATAGTCATGGGAGAGTGAATATACAGACACACTATACAGCAAGTGCAATATATTAAACTTGGAAATATGACAATTACCATTCCAAAACTACAACTTGGCACACAGTAAACTAGCCCCAAAATAGGTCCATCATTAAAAAAATAAACGTTATTGGTCTTAAAAAAGTTTATCATCAATTACATTTGTTTTAATCCGTTAACGTGAATGGCTCCTTTTTATATTGATTTTGTGTGTTGCCAACTCCTTTTATCAACTGAGCACTAACTATTATGCTCATCTGATACTACGATATCAGAATTTATGTAGAATTTTAAGTGTTACACTCCATATTTCTTTTACATGTTAAGACAACAAAGGTTTCCTTACTTAAGTAGAGCTCTGCTCAGAATATTGTGATATATATCCAATATTTGAGCAACTTTCACGCTGTTCGGATATATTAGATTATCAAGGAAAAGAAAAAAAAAAAAAAAAAAGCTATATTTTTTGCACTTATACAGTCATGGCCAAAAGTTTTGAGAATGACACCAAAATTATATTTTTCACAAGATCTGTTACCCTCTGGTTTTTAACCCTTTAGTGACGGGGCTAATTTTCACCTTAATGACCAGACCAAATTTTGCAATTCTGACCAGTGTCACTTCATGAGGTTATAACTCTAGAACGCTTCAACGGATCCCGGTGATTCTGAGATTGTTTTTTCGTCACATATTGGACTTCATGTTAGTACCAAATTTAGGACAAAATTTTTTGATTTTATTTGTGAAAAAATATGAATTTTGGCAAAATTTTTGAAAATTTTGAAATTTTCAACTTTTGAATTTTTTTTCCGTTAAATCAGAGAGTTCTGTGACACAAAATAGTTAATAAATAACATTTCCCACTTGTCTACTTTACATCAGCACAAGTTTGGAAAAAAAAAAATTTTTTGTTAGGAAGTTAGAAGGGTTCAAAGTTTATGAGCAATTTCTCATTTTTACATCAAAATTTACAAAACCATTTTTTTAGGGACCACATCACATTTGAAGTGATTTTGAGAGGCCTAGATGACAGAAAATACCCAAAAGTGACACCATTCTAAAAACTGCACCCCTCAAAGTACTCAAAACCACATTCAAGAAGTTTATTAACCCTTTAGGTGCTTCACAGGAACTAAAGCAATGTGGAATGAAAAAAGCAAAAAATAAAATTTTACCTAAAAATGTTGCTTTACCCCAAATGTAATCAATTTTAGAAGAAATAACACAACAAAATGGACCCCAAAACTTGTTACCCACTTTCTTATGAGCGCGGTGATACCCCACATGTGGTCAGAAACCTCTGTTTGGACAAATGGGAGGGCTGGGAACACAAGGAGCAATATTTGAAGTTTGGAAAGCAAATTTGGCTGAAATAGATTGTGGGCACCATGTTGCATTTACATGTCCGCTAAGGTACCTAAACAGCAGAAACCCCTCACAAGTGACGCCATTCTGGAAACTAGACCCCTCAAGGCTTCTATCTAGGGGTATAGTGAGCATTTTGGACCCACAGGTACTTCACAGATTTTGATAACGTCACGTTGTCATATTGAAAATTTTCATTTTTTTCTCAAAAATGTTGCTTTAGCATTAATTTTCTTACTTTTTCAAGAGGTAATTCCAAAAATTGGACCCCAACGTTTATTACCCACTTTCTTATGAGCGCGGTGATACCCCATATGTGGTCAGAAACCTCTGTTTGGGCAAATGGGAGGGCTGGGAACACAAGGAGCAATATTTGAAGTTTGGAAAGCAAATTTGGCTGAAATAGATTGTGGGCACCATGTTGCATTTACATGTCCGCTAAGGTACCTAAACAGCAGAAACCCCCCACAAGTGATGCCATTCTGGAAACTAGACCCCTCAAGGCTTCTATCTAGGGGTATAGTGAGCATTTTGGACCCACAGGTACTTCACAGATTTTGATAACGTCACGTTGTCATATTGAAAAATTTCATTTTTTTCTCAAAAATGTTGCTTTAGCATTAATTTTCTTACTTTTTCAAGAGGTAATTCCAAAAATTGGACCCCAGCGTTTATTACCCACTTTCTTATGAGCGCGGTGATACCCCATATGTGGACAGAAACCTCTGTTTGGGCAAATGGGAGGGCTCGGAACACAAGGAGCAATATTTGAAGTTTGGAAAGCAAATTTGGCTGAAATAGATTGTGGGCACCATGTTGCATTTGTAGGGCCCCTAAGGTACCTAAACAGCAGAAACCCCCCACAACTGACCCCATTTTGGAAACTAGACCCCTCAAGGAATTTATTTAGATGTTTGGTGAGTACCCTGAACCCCCAGGTGCTTCACAGAATTTTATAGCGTTGAGCCATGAAAATAAAAAAATTAAATTTTAACACAAAATTGTTACTTCAACCATGTAGCTTTTTTTTTCACAAGGGTAAAAGGAAAAAAAACACCATAAAATGTATTGTGCAATTTCTCCTGAGTTCGCCGATACATCATATGTGGCGGAAATCAACTGTCTGGGTACACGGCAGGGTGCGGAATGAAAGGAGCGCCATTTGACTGCAAAATTGGCAGGAATCATTAGCGCACGCCATGTTGTGTTTGGAGACCCCCTAAAGTGGCTAAACAGTAGAGCTCCCCCACAACTGACCCCATTCTGGAATCTATACCCCTCAAGGATGTTATCTAGGGGTATAGTGTGCATTTTGAACCCACAGGTACTTCACAGAATTTTATAACAATAGGTTGTCATATTGAAAATGTTCTTCTTTTTCACAAAAGTGATGCTTTAGCACCAAATTTTCCACTTTTACAAGATGTAACACCAAAACGTGGACCCCTCATTTTGTTACCCACTTTCTTACGAGTCCAGCGATACCCAACATGTAGTCAAAAACGTCTGTTTGGGCAAACGGCAGGACTTGGAAGGGAAGGTGCACTTTTCAAATTTTGGATTATTTGATTTGCAGAGCCTATGTGTTATCAGAACAACTGAAAACCCACATAAATGGATTTTTTGTACATTTTATCTTGGAGTGAAGGGCAAAATGTGGAGGAAAATACCGCCAATTATATGGCAGACTTGTGCTTGTTCCAGAGATGAAGGAACACCAGGAGGGCTAGAAGGACACGTTAATTTTTCAGAGACTGGTCGTACAACGTCTGTTTAGCACCATCAATCCCTATATGAGGGACAATGGTGCCAGCCGACGTGGTACACCATAACAGGCTCCTACCTGCCAAGGTCGGAACCGCTATATGCACAAAACAACCAGTCCCCCACAGGGTTATAAACGTATTGTCCAGTGCAGGAGGTTCGGCAAGAACCATGCAGTAAAGCCCAAGGTGTAAAATTACAGAACAGCTTCAGATCCTCCAATAAAATTATCATGCCCGTATCACCAAGACATAGTTGTAATAGCAGTCAGACTAAGATGACTGGTGCTAACACTTTGTGAGTGATCAAATCTTGGAATTATTTGTCAGATGATCAGATGTTTCAAGAACATTTGCGGGGTCCACATTCTGGAGTACGCAGACGTGGGCATATGACGAGAATTTGTCTGCATAACACTTCGGTATGTGAGTGATCAAGTCCTGGAATTATTTGTGAAATGGGGTAAAATGTGTTTTACTGATGAAAATAGTAAATTTTATTTGACAAGTAACACAGGGGCTCACTACACAGAAAATATAAACGTGAAAGAAAAACCCTACCACACAATTTGGGAATAGTGTATGACGTCTAATAATTGTGGGATGTGTGGTAGATCTCGAAGCAGGGGGTAACACAAAGTCCTGGCTGGGAAGGGCACATGGGACAATAATATCTTGAGTCGCTTCTCCTACCCTGCTTGCGACATACCCGGCACCTTTTTTTAGGACGGTTTTGGGTGGGAGTAGGAGGCACGAGATGCATAAAATGCCGTTCCGTTAGTCTCCGGGCATTCTCTGACTCGAAGGCTGCCTCTGGTGCCGCTGAGTCAAACATGAGGGACTCAATAATTTTTTCCTGGTACTGCAGAAATGTGAGGGCCCCTTGTGATTTTTTAAACAGTACAAAACTGTTGTAGGTAGCAATCTGTATCAGGTAGATTGCTACCTTTTTGTACCAGGCCCTCGTTTTCCGCTTTACCAGGTATGGTTGGAGCACCTGGTCAGACAGGTCCACGCCACCCATAAACCTGTTGTATTGGGTCACACAGAAGGGTTTCTGTTTGTCCCTGGTGGCTCCCCTCTCTCTGACCGACACAGTGGTGTCCTCATGCAGGGTGGTGAGCATGTAGACGTCCTTGCGGTCATTCCACTTTACGGCAAGCAATTTGTCACTTGCCAGTGCGAATGACGCCCCCTTCTCTACACGTCTGGACACTAACTGTGCCGGCAAACCAACACGGTTTTTCCTTATTGTCCCACAGGCCCCTGTATTTGCAGCATGGAGGGATTGGTATAGGGGGATACTAGTGTAGTAGTTGTCGGTGTACACATGGTAACCTTTACCAAGAAATGGGGACATTAGCTCCCAGACAATTTTTCCTGGGACGCCAATTGTCTGGGGACAGTTGGGTGGGCTTATTTGGCGGTCCCTACCCTCATAAATGATAAAGTTACATGTGTACCCGCTGGTGCTTTCGCACACTTTATATAATTTTATGCCATACTTGGCTCTTTTGGAGGGAATAAACTGACGGAATGAGAGACGGCCCTTATAGCTCATTAGGGACTCGTCAACCGAAACATTCTCCTCTGGGCTGTAGGAAGTTAGGAAGGACTCTTTCAGGAGGGATATTAGGGGTTTCAATTTATTAAGGCGGTCATAATTGGGGTCAGTTCTTGGGGGGACTTGGGAATTATCACTAAAATGGAGGAATCGCAATAGGGTCTCATATCGGGTTCTGGGCATTATGGCTGCAAATACAGGGGTGGCGTGGACAGATTTGGTTGCCCAGTAGGAGCGGATACTGGGTTTTTTCACTATACCCATGTTGAGGGTAATGCCTAAAAATTTTTTGATTTCCGGGACACTTGTGGGGATCCAGGAACGGGAATGGACAGATGTTGGCTTTTGGGCAATATATTGGCGGGCGTACAAGTTGGTGTGGTGGGTGATAAGCTCAAGTACTTGTTGGTTAACAAAAATTTGGAAAAAATCCAGTGGGGCAAAATTGGTGACAATTATTTTTATGCCAGGGTCTCCTATGAAAGGGGGAATTTGTGGGGTAAAGGACGGGTTGGGGTACCAGAGAGCATGGGGGACTGCAGAACTAGGTCCTGCCCCTGACTCTTCAGCAGTGGCGACTGGCGGGGTGTGGGACCCCGTGGAGGAAGCCGAATCGTCACCGCTATCCGAAAAATCTCTTTCTGAGGCCGATTCGGTCTCTGACCCAGAACTGCCGGAGGCAAGCAGCGAGTACGCTTGCTCTGCCGTAAACATCCTGCGGGCCATGGTTTTTGTTTTTATCCCTGGCTAACAAAAAATAAACCTAAACCTAACACTAGTATTTTTTTTTTTTTTTTTTTTTTATATAAACCCTAAATTTTTTTATAAAGATTATAAAAAAAAATATTTAGGGGAATGACGCAGCGAGGGATGACGGAATGATGGAGGGGGGATGATCACAGGGGGGTGATCAGAAAAATTGGGAATAGATTTATGATGATCTTTGTGAATTGATAACTTTTTCTCTCTATATGGCAGCACGTAGTCTCTCTCTCTTCTCTCCCAGATAAACTACAAGGGAGAGAGGAGAAAGGCAGACCTAAATGCTGCCATATTTATCAAATATTGGCATTTTGACTACTGTGATAGGATCTATCACAGTATTCAAATCTAAACAGCCAATCAGAATTTTTTTTTTTGTTGCCGGGTGCAGGAGGCAGATTATGGCAAGCACACTGCGCATGCGCCCGCCATTTTCCCGGAGAAGAGAAGAAGGGGGGCCGCGGGGGACCGGGGGACCGGTGATTTTTTTTATTGAGGTACAGGGGAGGGGATTGGGGGAACGGGGGATCCCAGATCGGGTGGGAGAGAGACTGGGAACGGTGGTGAGAACTCCGGTTCTCCAGATCCCTCTCTCTGGTCCCCCGGAGGGGGCTCCGGGGGACCAGAGAGCTCCGGTGTACCGGAGGAGAGGTCAGGGGGGGGGGCATTTCCCTCCGATCTGAAATGTTTGATCATTTCAGATCGGAGGGAAATGAATGCAGAGCGCCGGCGGCAGCACAGCAGTTTTCAGCGCGCGCCGGCGCCATCTTGCACGCTCCGGAGGGGGGCTCTGAAGAACCGGAGGGGGCTCCAGGGTCCAAAGAGCTCCGGTGTACCGGAGGAGAGGTCAGGGGGAGGACATTTCCCTCCGATCTGAAATGTTTGATCATTTCAGATCGGAGGGAAATGAATGCACCGGCGGCGGCAGTTTTCAGCGCGCGTCGGCGCCATCTTGCAAGGTCTGGAGAACCGGAGGGGGCTCCGGTGACCAGACAGCTCCGGTGGACCGGAGGAGGGATCAGGGGGAGGACATTTCCCTCCGATCTGAAATGTTTGATCATTTTAGATCGGAGGGAAATGACTGCAGAGCCGGCGCCGGCGGGAGTTTTCAGCGCGCGTCGGCGCCATCTTGGATCTTCCGGGGGGGGGGGGGGGGGGGGGTTGGATGGCTTTCTCCGGTACCGGGGGCCTTGGGGGCACTAAGGGCTAACATTTATTTCTCATCTGACATGTTTGATCACGTCAGATGAGAAATAAATAAATTTTACCAGCCATTTTTTTTTTTTTCATGTTGTCGCCGGTATACGGTGTATACCGGCGATCGCATTAACGGGGTGCATAAAAAACACCCCGATTCATAATCTGGGGGGTCTCAGCTACCCCCGGTAGCTGAAACCCCCGAGATTTTCGGTCGCTGGGGGGCGCTAGAGGGTTTTTTCGGGCCGCCGCTTTAAAGCGGCGGAACAGAATAAGTACCCTGTTTTGCCGCCGCTTTAAGTCGTACGGCCGTCGTTATGAGGTTAATTGTGTTTGTCTGATGTTTACATCACATACAGAAATATAATTGCAATCATATTATGAGTACCAAAAGGTTATATTGACAGTTAGAATGAGTTAATGCAGCAAGTCAATATTTGCAGTGTTGACCCTTCTTCTTCAGGACCTCTGCAATTCTTCCTGGCATGCTCTCAATCAACTTCTGGACCAAATCCTAACTGATAGCTGTCCATTCTTGCATAAGCAATGCTTGCATTTTGCCAGAATTTGTTGTTTTTTGTTTGTCCACCCGTCTCTTGATGATTGCCCACAAGTTCTCAATGGGATTAAGATCTGGGGAGTTTCCAGGCCATGGACCCAAAATCTCTATGTTTTGTTCCATGAGCCATTTAGTGATCACCTTTGCTTTATGGCAAGGTGCTCCATCATGCTGGAAAAGGCATTGTTGGGCACCAAACTGCTCTTGGACAATTGGGAGAAGTTGCTCTTGGAGGACATTCTGGTACCATTCTTTATTCATGGCTGTGTTTTTAGGCAAGACTGAGTGAGCCGATTCCCTTGGCTGAGAAGCAACCCCACACATGAATCGTTTCAGGATGCTTAACAGTTGGCATGAGACAAGACTGGTGGTAGCGCTCACCTCTTCTCCTAATAAGCTGTTTTCCAGATGTCCCAAACAATCGAAAAGGGGATTCATCTGCGAAAATGACTTTACCCTAGTCCTCAGCAGTCCACTCCCTGTACCTTTTGCAGAATATCAGTCGGTCCCTGATGTTTTTTCTGGAGAGAAGTGGCTTCTTTGCTGCCCTCCTTGAAACCAGGCCTTGCTCAAAGAGTCTCCGCCTCACAGTGCGTGCAGAAGCACTGACACCATCCTGCTGCCATTGCTGAGCTAGCTCGGCACTGCTGGTAGTCCGATCTCGCAGCTGAAACAGTTTTAAGATACGGTCCTGGCGTTTGCTGGTCCTTCTTGGGCGCCCTGGAGCCTTTTTGGCAACAATGGAAGCTCTCTCTTTGAAGTTCTTGATGATGCGATAGATTGTTGACGGAGGTGCAATCTTTGTAGCTGAGATACTCTTCCCTGTTAGGTCATTTTTGTGCAGAGCAATGATGGCTGCACGTGTTTCTTTAGAGATAACCATGGTTAACTGAAGATAAACAATGATACCAAGCACCAGCCTCCTTTTAAAGTGTCCAGTGGTGTCATTCTTACATAATCGTGACTGATTGATCGCCAGGCCTGTCCTCATCAACACCCACACCTGTGTTAACGGACAATCACTAAAACAATGTTAGCTGCTCCTTTTAAGGCAGGAATGCAATGATGTTGAAATGTGTTTTGGGGGTTAAAGTTCATTTTCTTAGGCAATATTGACTTTGCAAGTAATTGCTGTCAAGCTGATCACTCTTTATGACATTCTGGAGTATATGCAAATTGCCATTAGAAAAACTTAAGCAGTAGACTTTGTAAAAATTAATATTTGTATCATTCGCAAAACTTTTGGCCATGACTGTAGTTGTAATCGTGGGTAAGCAATGAATATGCGGGACTACCTGGCAGCAGGCCAAGTAGTCCTCTAATGATAATCTCTTGCTGAACCAACAGTGAATCAATTAAAACTACACTAAGCAGACCTGTAAGTGCCACCCCGTTGCAAGCAGGATCTCTGCCCCTATCTTATGCTGCTCTCAGATTAGGTGGCTAAATACTGGTGACAGATTCCCTATAAATCATACCTGGCTGTCCTACTGGATGCAGGACTAAAGGGAGAAAATAATGTTATATTTTAGGCTACTTTCACACTTCAGTTTTTTTGCATCAGTCACAATCAGTTTTGTGACTGATGGGACGGATGCGTCACACTTTGTTGTAAAACTGATGCAACGGATCTGTTAAAAATATGGATCCTGAAAACCTATGTGCAGCGAGAGCAAGAGAGCGAGATTTCACCAGAAAGGAATTTACACATCTGAGCATGCTTGGTTGCTAAAACACGGATCCGTCATTTAACGGATCCCTACGGATTCTGTCGCCCATAAGCTTCCATTATAAACACACGACGGACGCCGATGCATCTGTCGCTGTCAGTTTTTTCGCCGCACAGAAAAAGTGTTACATTCTGCGTTGCTTCCACCAGACGGTCAGTCAATCCACGACTGATCAATCACAAAGCGGATGCAACAGAAGCTTATCAGTCGCAATCCGTACTGGGGGGAGGAGCGATGTAATCAATCCCCTAACTCCTATTGATTGACAAGCCTGCTCTGCAGGTAACTTTATTTTCATCTTGTAGCCAATCTCCTAGTAATCTGTGCAGACATAACATTTAAATTATTTACCTGTAAACTATCACTATATCTATAGGCAAATAGTGATTTGGAGGTGACGAGTTCCCTTTAACTATGGGTCAAGTGTAGAGATGAGCGAATCCAAACAGACTTTACAATAAACTGGGAGTTCGGGTGCTTTAGGTATACGTATACGAGAGAGCATTGTTGTGCTCGGGTAAGCTCGGCCCAGTGCCAGCCACTAGCAGTCTCTGATTGGCTCGCTCTACGGTTAAAAACAGTGTTATCGGATGTAGTGTATACAATAAAAAAAAAAATCTGTGCCCCCCACAAAAAGTGTTCTGTTTATGGCTGGCTGTATGTGGGTAGAGAGCCGAACTGTCCAATCAGTGCCTTCCAATGGGGTTCAGGTCAAGTCCGGCTCCAGAACAGAATGTTATCTAAAGTCCGGCTGAACCTGCCGAATCAAACCTCTACGGGTCCTCTCATCTCTAGTCAAGAGTAAAGGCTGATTGAAAGCACTACAGTCCTGCCTTTAAGATGGTCAAGAAATATAACCAAGGTACTCCAACAATTGATTATGAAGGTGCAAGTTATCTGCTACGAAAAATAATCAGGTTTCGATCATGAGAACTGTGGTATTCACTAAGGCTCCTCACCTACGCCTTTGTATTTCACTGCTAGAAATCTGTGAGAGAAGCACTTTACAAATATATATGCAAGCAAACATTGACTCAGAGAGGCAAATTTGATGGGGAGAAGGGTTTCGGATAAAGCAACGCTGTTATTACAGTTATTACTTCTCAGCCAATTACACTTTAGTAAACTGAGGCACGGTAAGATAAAATAGCTTGCCCTGGGTCACTGGTAAAAATTGAGTCTGTATTATATTCCCCAGCTGACAGAGATTTGTTTTGTGGCATATTGTAAGCACACGACCGGTATTCCCTTCAGCTAAGAGCGGTGCTTGGCTAGGAGGACAAAGCGCTGCTCATAGTATTACGTGTTACGAGGCTCCGGTGTGAGGTCTGTCAGTACAGCTCTACCCACGCACCACACAGGAATTATTATACACAGAACGAGGGCTGTTCACCTTCTACACTAATCCAATATTGCTGAGTAAACAAAATAATGTATAATAGCTGGGCATGATACGAACCAAAATAACATTCACATCTAATATGGTATTATGAGGGTTACGATTACCCAGAAATACTGCTCTATGAGAGATATTATAGCTTTTATTATAACAAAACCATATAAAAAAATATTTATTGTTCGGTAACTTATTGTAATTGTAGGTACTACAGATAATCAGTGCTAACACCAAGGTGTAACAAAACCCAGTGTCCATCTGGCATCAAGACATCAGTAATAAAATTAGCAAGCACAAAGAGACAATTGGGTCATTCCGTGTCAAGTGGACCAGTGGTCCCCACTCGACGTTCTCCGATTTTGCTGAAAATTTATAAGGATGTACATGTATGTTTGAAAAGAGGTTCTGTAAATTTTTAGGGCCAGATCTCAAATATATTGGGCACTGTTGACCTTTCACTGGAGGCCCCCCCAAGCCTGCGGCTTCAGCTAAGAGGATTTTGCAAACTTTGGCACATAGCCATTAGAGTTCTATACTGGCTATGATGCTGAAATTTGGCATACTAGCTCAACTTTTGCTGCTAAAAGCGATAAAATTATTACCGGCTATGACAAAACAATATTTCGGCCGCAATTTTGTGTCAAAGTAGCTTGCAAAACGCCTCGCATAAAATTTATGCCAAACTTTGCCCATATATAACTCAAGACCAAAAACCAATAGGAACTGGTGCTTTACCCTGTACAACAAACATCTTCATGACTTTGCATTGCTGCAATATCACGGTCAAAGCATATGTATTTGTGGAAATATTCACACCCACATTTGATGAAAAACTTAAAAAAACCGAATTTTACCTATTTTTAGGTCAAATTTCCCAAAAAGGGTACCCCTAAAATATATTAAGTCTGTTATCATTTGAAAGAGCACATTTTTCTCTACAAGGATCATTGGGGTTTTTTTTGGAGTCTCTCCATTTAAGAAAAGAAAAATGCCACTGAACATGGTGTTATGTATGCACGTAATGCATTGATTTTGTGTTTGATGTTCAGATTCTTATCACATGTTACAGAGTTGTATTGTTGCTAGCAATGTCTATTATAATCAAAAACCTATAAACCTATTGACTATTGTTACATTTTAATGCATATATTATTTATTTTTTAGTGATGGAGAATGAAATTGATGACAAAAAGATTCGCATTTCAAGGGTGTTAAATGACCCTTCATCTTTCATTGCCCATGTAGATGGATCTGTCAGATCAGAAATGCCTTTTGTGCCAATTGCAAACCTCCAGCCAGGGCAATACATTGCCTGCATTTACGATAGGAACTGGTGGATTGGAAATATTTCTGAAATTTCAGTCGACGACCATGATGCATTAATACATTTTATGCATCCTTATGGACCAGCTAGCTTCTTTCACTGGCCTGTGAGAAATCATACATGCTGGATTCCCGAGCAGTCGATCATTGCAATAATTCCAGCACCAGCTGCAACAGCAATGGGCCGACAATACAGCTTCTCTGAACCCATTATGTTGCAAATTCAGCAACAATTCCAGACCACTTACGTAGACTGAACATTATGGCTTAGGAACCAACAAAAGATACCCAATATTAGGCTTGGGATCCTAGGCAAAGACACCCACCCTCAGGCTTTGGAACCTGCGATAAAGAGACCGCCCGCGGCTGGCCTTGCACGGCTATCGGCCATGGCTCCTAGGCGATGGGGCTGCCAATTCTCGAAAGACAGCATTATTACAATTCTTAATAGGATTATAATACCAATTCTTAGGGAATTGGTTGTGGTATAACCACCATGGACCAACGCAAGGGTTTGAATAGTGCAGTTAGCATTCATTGCGTATTAATAAATAACACTATGTTCAGTGGCATTTTTCTTTTCTTAAATGGAGAGACTCCAAAAAACCCCCCAATGATCCTTGTAGAGAAAAATGTGCTCTTTCAAATGATAACAGAATTAATATATTTTAGGGGTACCCTTTTTGGGAAATTTGACCTAAAAATAGGTAAAATTCGTTTTTTTTAAGTTTTTCATCAAATGTGGGTGTGAATATTTCCACAAATGCTTTGACCGTGATATTGCAGCAATGCAAAGTCATGAAGATGTTTGTTGTACAGGGTAAAGCACCAGTTCCTATTGGTTTTTGGTCTTGAGTTATATATGGGCAAAGTTTGGCATAAATTTTATGCGAGGCGTTTTGCAAGCTACTTTGACACAAAATTGCGGCCGAAATATTGCTTTGTCATAGCCGGTAATAATTTTATCACGTTTAGCAGCAAAAGTTGAGCTAGTATGCCAAATTTCAGCATCATAGCCAGTATAGAACTCTAATGGCTATGTGCCAAAGTTTGCAAAATCCTCTTAGCTGAAGCCGCAGGCTTGGGGGGGGCCTCCAGTGAAAGGTCAACAGTGCCCAATATATTTGAGATCTGGCCCTAAAAATTTGCAGAACCTCTTTTCAAACATACATGTACAGCCTTATAAATTTTCAGCAAAATCGGAGAACGTCGAGTGGGGACGATTTTTAAAACTGGTCCACTTGACACGGAATGACCCAATTACCTCCTACTAATAAAAGTCATTTATAAAGCGAATATAAGAAAGAGCTCAGATTATGTGAAAAAAAAAACAAAATAAAAAAAAAAGATAACGAAAACTAAAGAACGAAACAGAGAAGAAAAGAAGGAGAAATAAATAGAAAAAGGGGGAGGTCTAACTTTCTATATAGGTGGCTTTTAAAAGGGGGCCACCACAACGCTTGCCCACCAGCTGAGAAGGCCGGTGAAGACTAAACTTAAACAAATGATACCATTAAGCAAATAAATCTTTTGCTCTATTGCCACCATTCACTTTAAAGGGAATGGTCAGCGGGTTTTTGTTGGTCATCGATCAATCTGTTTTGTTTTTTTTTTTGTTTGTTTTACAGCAGCAATTAACCATTTTTAAGGCTATTTCTCATGTCCAAGAATTGAAATGTATCTGTAAAAAAAACAGATGCTATATTGTGGTTCTGTATGACATACGATTTTTTTTGTGCATCAATAGACTTGAATGGGTGAGTTTCATCCGACTGACCAATTCAATCCATGAAAAACAAAAAAAGGAAAAAACAAAACAAAAAAAAAAACAAAAAACGCTCATCTGTACTGCCTCATTGAATATTGTTGGACCGAGTGGAGTCCGTAAATGAGCCCCAATATTGATTGACTATACTTAGAATTGGTCATTATACCAGATCGGTGGGGGTGCAACACCCAGCACACACAGATTAGCTGTTACCGGTAATGAAGGTGTGGAGACATGCTCAGCAGTTTTGGACCTGCACAAACTCCATCAAATGAATAGTTGTCGTGGGTACTGCAAATCAGTTCCTATTCAAGTGAACAAAGAGAGCTCTGCATTATCCGCTACTGCCACTATGCACTTGATGAACCTGTGATCGCTCTGCAACTGAGCACTTCTGGACGCCGCTAACACTCGTAACAACAGATTGGTATTATTAGGTTATCAGTAGCATAGGTTATTGATGTTAAAGTACTGGATAACCCCTTTAATTGAAGAAATGGTTCCACTAGGCATGGAAAGCAAGGACACCGAAGGGGGGTCTGTGGGAGGGAAGTTTGACATAGCCCATTAGACAGGGTGGAGATCTCTTGCCAAATTAGAAATATAGGAGGCAACTCCACCAGACGTGTAGCACTTAGTCTTTGGCACATCTGCATTATAAGTGTGATTCTGAGCGGTACATTCTCTGTAAATTTGAAGGGATACATTACCCCTGTGACAGCACCTTACAGTGGAGTTCCTGAAGTCTACAGGAGAATGATAATTTTCAAATGATGTAAATGAAGATCTAAGGACCAACCCTGGTGCCAAAAGATGGATGCGTAATTGTAACTCAAGAAGTTATGAACCTTGCATTAAATCCTCTAGTCCCAGTCTTTTTATACCAGGGTGTAGCACTACCAGGAATTTCCAGCTATACCCAGTTTCAAGTTTTCAAAAGCAGGAGATAAGGGGCCTGGAGAGGAAACTATGCTCAAGTGTGTGGCAACCCTAGATTGTAGAAAGGTTCTGAAGGGTATGGGATAGATTAAATAATTCTTATTTGTTCTTTGGTGGTAACCAAAATATTCCCTGGGCTTGATTGGAGTTCATTACACATTCGATCTTCCCCTTAGTTTAGAAAGATGATGATAGAGTAGATGCAGAACACAACTACAGTGGTACCTTGGTTGAGAAGTAATCCGTTTTGCGAGCATTTCGCTCTTCACTATACGAGCAGAGCTTGCTGTAAATTTGTAACTCAGTTTACGAGCAAGCTTTGCTGTACGAGCAAATACTCACCACACACACGTCTGGCTGTTGTAGTCCACACACACACACACACACACACACACACACACACACACACACACCTTCCACTCCATCGCCGGGATCATGGTTCTTGTAGTTCGCCGGTACAGGATGTGTTTCGGGTAACCATCGCGACGATGGAGGAACTTCCGCTGTCATCCGCTACTCAAAGGCAGCGCGCTGGCCAATCAGAGGCAAGCGGCTCCTGCCTTTGACATCAGCACTCTGGCAGCGGAAGCTCTGGCATCGGTAGCAATGGTTACCCGATACACATTCTGTACCGGTATAAAAACCATGAGGCCAGCGATGGAACGGAAGGTAAGGTGAGCATAATATGTGTGTGTTTGTGCATGTGTGAAATGACAATAGGGAATCAGGATGGGACATTGAACAAGTTGTGGAACAAATGGTCTGAGCTTGCATTATTTCCTATGGGAAATTTTGCTTTGCTAGACGAGTAACTTGGTTTACAAGCACACTCCCAGAATGGATTGTTCTCGTAAACCAAGGTTCCACTGTACATATGGTTGATTTATGGAAAGGAAAAATCAGGGAGACCAGTGCCTCCATTTGTCTTAGATTGCATTACCAGGGAATATTTTAGGCAAGGTCTTATGCCATTCTATATAATGTACAGTGCCATAATATTAGAGTGTACGTGAAGTGAGCATGTCATTCCAGTTTTAAACAGGTTCTTCATTCATTCCTGCACAATATTGTCAGATATTGTCAGTAGGAATTATACAGTATAAGGAGCAGAATAAAAACATCTTATATCGCTTTTACATGTTTTTTTTTTTTTCTTATCTTCCAAGAAAATCCAGAAGTTACTTAAGCAAAAAAACGCCAAACATACAGCCTTAATCAAGACAGTGCGGTTTAAAGGTGGCTTTACACACTGCAACATCGCAAACGACATCGCTGTAACGTCACCGGTTTTGTGACGTAATAGCGACCTCCCCAGCGACATTGCAGTGTGTGAAACACATCAGCGACCTGGCCCCTGCTGTGAAGTTGCCGATCGCTACAAATCGTTCAGGACCATTCTTTGGTCCTTTGTTTCCCGCTGTGCAGCAAAGTCTCAGTGTGTAAAGGGGACTTAAAACACTGGAAACGAGTGATGTGTCACAATATGTGTCAATCACTATTCTCTGTCAGTCGGTGTCTCCCTCTTGGTCTCTATTCACTCTCTGTCGGTCCGTCACTATCTCTGTCCCTCTCTCAGAGTCTGTCGGTCATTTTCCCCTCCTCTCTCATACTCACCGTTCCCCCGATCCCCGGCGCGGCGCTGCACGGCATTCACACTGCTGCGGCGGCTTTTCCTATTTTGAAAAAGCCGGCCGCTCATTAAACAATCTCGTATTCCCTGCTTTCCCCGCCCACCGGCAAATGTGATTGGTTGCAGTGAGACACGCCCCCACGCTGAGTGACAGGTGTCCCATTGCAGCCAATCACAGCAGCCGGTGGGCGTGTCTATACTGTGCAGTGAAATAAATAATTAAAAAATTTTTAAAAAACGGCGTGCGGTCCCCCCAATTTTAATACCAGCCAGATAAAGCCATACGGCTGAAGGCTGGTATTCTCAGGATGGGGAGATCCACGTCATGGGGAGCCCCCCAGCCTAACAATATCAGTCAGCAGCCGCCCAGAATGGCCGCATCCATTAGATGCGGCTGTTCTGGGACAGTACCCGGCTCTTCCCGATTTGCCCTGGTGCGTTGGCAAATCGGGGTAATAAGGAGTTATTGGCAGCCCATAGCTGCCAATAAGTCCTAGATTAATCATGTCAGGCGTCTCCCGGAGAAACCTTCCATGATTAATCTGTAAATTACAGTAAATAAATACACACACAACTGAAAAAATCATTTATTAGAAATAAAAAACACAAACACATTCCCTCATCAGCAATTTAATCAGCCCCAAAAAGCCCTCCTTGTCCGGCGTAATCCACGGACCTCCAGCGTTGCTTTCAGCTGTGCTGCATGCAGGTGACAGGAGCAGGAGAATACACCGCCGCTCCGGTCACCTCCACGCAGCTAATGAAGACAGCCGCGCGATCAGCTGAGCTGTCCCTGAGGTTGCCCGCTGTCACTGGATCCAGCGGTGGATGCAGCGGTGGCCGCGGGTAACCTCAGTGACAGCTCAGCTGATCGCGCTACTCACCGCCGCTCCGGTCAGCTCCAGGCAGCAACTGAGGTGAGTAGCGCGATCAGCTGAGCTGTCACTGAAGTTACCCGCGGCCACCGCTGGATCCAGTGACAGCGGGTAACCACAGGGACAGCTCAGCTGATCGCGCGGCTGTCTTCATTAGCTGAGTGGATGTGTCTAGAGCGGCGGTGTATTCTCCTGCTCCTGTCACCTGCATGCAGCACAGCTGGAAGCGACGCTGGAGGTCCGTGGATTACGCCGGACAAGGAGGGCTTTTTGGGGCTGATTAAATTGGTGATGAGGGAATGTGTTTGTGTTTTTTATTTCTAATAAATTATTTTTTCAGTTGTGTGTGTGTTTATTTACTGTAATTTACAGATTAATCATGGAAGGTGTCTCCGGGAGACGCCTGACATGATTAATCTAGGACTTATTGGCAGCTATGGGCTGCCAATAACTCCTTATTACCCCGATTTGCCAACGCACCAGGGCAAATCGGGAAGAGCCGGGTACTGTCCCAGAACAGCCGCATCTAATGGATGCGGCCATTCTGGGCGGCTGCTGACTGATATTGTTAGGCTGGGGGGCTCCCCATAACGTGGAGCTCCCCATCCTGAGAATACCAGCCTTCAGCCATATGGCTTTATCTGGCTGGTATTAAAATTGGGGGGGACCGCACACAGTTTTTTTAAATTAATTATTTATTTCACTGCACAGTATAGACACGCCCACCGGCTGCTGTGATTGGGTGCAATGAGACACCTGTCACTCAGCGTGGGGGCGTGTCTCACTGCAACCAATCACATTTGCCGGTGAGCGGGGAAAGCAGGGAATACGAGATTGTTTAATGAGCGGCCGGTTTTTTCAAAAAAGGAAAAGCCGCCGGAGCAGTGTGAACGCCGTGCAGCGCCGGTGATCGGGGATCGGTGAGTATGAGAGAGGGGGGGAAATCACCAGCAAATGAGGTGAGTAACGCGATCAGCTGCTGTCACTGAGGTTACCCGGTGGCCGCCACTGGATCCAGCGGTGGCCGCGATTAACCTCAGTGACAGCTCAGCTGATCGCGCTACTCACCTCATTGTGGAGCTGACAGGAGCGGCGGTGAGTAGCGCGATCAGCTGAACTGTCACTGAGGTTACCCGCGGCAACCGCTGCATCCACCGCTGGATCCAGGTAACCTCAGTGACAGCTCAGCCGATCACAAGGCTGTCTTCATTAGCTGCGTGGAGGTGACCGGAGCGGCGGTGTCTTCTGCTGCTCCTGTCACCTGCATGCAGCAGAGCTGGATGCCACGCTGGAGGACCGTGGATTACGCCGGACATGGAGGGCTTTGTTGTGGGTAATAAATTGGTAATGAGGGAATTTGTTAGTGTTTTTTATTTCTAATAAAGGATTTTTCGGGTGTGTGTGTTTATTTACTGTAATTTACAGATTAATCATGGAAGGAATCTCGGGGAGACGCCTGACATGATTAATCTAGGACTTATTGGCAGCTATGGGCTGCCAATAACTCCTTATTACCCCGATTTGCCAACGCACCAGGGCAAATAGGGAAGAGCCGGGTACAGTCCCAGAACTGTCGCATATAATGAATGCGGCAATTCTGGGCGGCTGCTGACTGATATTGTTAGGGTGGGGGGCTCCCCATAACGTGGGGCTCCCCATCCTGAGAATACCAGCCTGCAGCCGTATGGCTTTATCTGGCTGGTATTAAAATAGGGGGGGGACCGCACGCCGGATTTTTTAATTATTTATTTATTTACACGGCACACAGACAGAGCCGCGCAGCATTAAATGAAGTTGGGTGAAGTTCACCTGCTTTTTTGACATGTCCCCAACGACCAGCTAGTCGCTCTGCAGGTCCGGATCACTGTTAGGTCGTTGGCCAGGTCTGCCTGTTTGACAGCTCACCAGAGACTTTGTAGCGATCCCGGCTAGGTTGAGATCGCAGGTTGGATCGCTAGAAAGTCTCAGTGTGTAAACCCAGCTTTAGGGATATTCTTTACTCATCAAAAACAAATCTTTAAATCCCTGTTATCTTTAAGGAGCTTAAGATTGCTGGAACCCCGCTGTTTCTGAGCTATGTTTGTTATGTAGAAGGAAAAATCAAACAAAAGGCAAATAAAACTAAACATTCAGAACGCTGAGCCAAGAAAGAGATTAGTGATCTATAATGAGAAAATATGGGAGAAAAACCCCTCGAAGAAAAAGAAAAGTTCATCTATTTCCTATAACCAATTTCATTTAATGTAGAAATGCAAATAAGCTCACAGGAAGAAAACTGTTCGCAAATGAATACTTACATACTGAAAGCAGCTCCTGACACTGGGTTCTATGTTACTTCCACCAAAGGAGGCCACTTCACCCAGTTGCCGGGGAATTTGAATAGCGTCATGGAGGAGAAGGCCCAGTCTTCGTTGGTCACAAAATCCAGTAGAACTTGCCACTTGCTTGAAAAGATCTGTAAATTCAATTTCACCATATGATGACATGTATCAAAGCCAAATGTTACAAATCACTATGAGATATTATATTCAACTGCGATGATTTCCCATCTTTAAGGGGTCCTCAAAAATATCTACACACCTTATATAGTTACTAGCTGACAGCTAATCCTCACACCCCACAAACATAAGTCTCATTTAGCTGGGCTTTCAATGGGGAAAGTGGAGTAAGCTGGGGAAAAAAAAAAAAAGAGGATGGGGCATTGAAATTCAACTTGTCTGATCCTACTTTTCTACATCAGCTTCAGAAGGAAAGCCAGCAGGCGCATATACACAGTAGATAGTTGGAGTCAAATCTTAAAGGGAATCTGTCACAAAATTTCATCCCCCAAACCATTGGTATGTGCATGTAGCTCTTTTGAAGACAAGTCCAACAGTACCATTACATAGCCAGTCTGTTCATCGATTATTGATAAAATTAGCGTTTGAAATTATATGTAAATGAGACTGCAGATGTGAAACCTCTGTCACACCAGCTCTATTCTCAACCCAGCACTGCTTCCTCCTGCTTGATTGGACAGAATCTAAGCTGTGTGATTTCAGGCAAAAAAAGTCGTCAGTCAAGCAGGAAGAGACGGCGCTAAGAGGAGAATAGAGCTGGAGTGACAGAGACAGAGGCTCTTCTGCTTATTAATTCAAGTGCTGATTTCTCAGTAATGGAGTAACAGACTATTAAACACTACTACTAAAGGTAGTGTTGGACTTCTTGAAAGAGCTACATGAAAATATAGTTTGGGGTGTGAAAATCCTGCTGACAAATTCCTTATAATTATTGTGTATAGGGCTTTCACACAACATAATCACACCTATGCTTTTATTGCTATTCTCACTAGTAATATCTTCTTGTTTAGTATCCTGTCCTTGAACATTAAGAGTATGACTAAATGATAATACACCATAGGACTTTTAATAATATTTTGCTTCATCTTGTTGAACACATTGGCTGGTGTTTTCTGAATCATGACCGCCAGGAGAAAGAGTACCTCATAAAGTTGCAATAAACAGTCATAGGAAGCGTCCCAAGATGACTATTCAAAATTGTGACACACTATTCTGCTGGAAAATAATTTCCAGAGTTTAAATGTTATTAAGATAACGCCAAGAAAGCCGTTAATTAAATATTATTAACTTTGGTCAACAAGTTATAAAACTGGGGCAAGCTGTGTTGCACTGCAAATTCATAACACTGTGCCCCCGATGAGCCTAAACACTAACATATTGTTCAGCTTCATGTTCCTAAATGAAACTGGTTAAACAACAAAGCAATAGGGAACCATCTGTTTTCCTTGTTCACTTTGTGAAATCATGTTCAATTTACTAATGGAATCTATAAAACAATGTCTGTGATGTAGGACATGGTGAAAACATTTATAAATGATCATCTAAAAGGTCCGCTTAGGCCTGAAATTAGTAATTTTACAGCTGTAGTCACAAAAAACAAAAATTAAAATAAGACGTGTTGTGTTGTCCCACACAACATAGGAGGAATCAATAAATCTGCCCCAAAGGGTAGTCAAAACGCACCCTGGAAGGGTTTATGAGAACCTTGTGATCATCCAACAGATGAGGAGAAAGCCAATATACAAGGCTGGAATTAACGGGGTAACTGCTCAAAGACTTCATCAACCCATCACTGCTATCTATTGACCTTCATCCTGTCCTGCCACAGCCCTGTTATACTTCTCTATAGTTTAGGTTCCCGGCCACTATGGCAGTACTGTAAGCCGTTAATATCTCGACAACATCATTTGGTGGCAGGGATCCAAAACTAAATGCGAGAGACTAAACCTGTGCCTACATAACCATATCCTATCCAGCCCCTTACTAAATACATTCAGTATGTGAAATGCATTAAAGCACTGATCAATCATCATAAGGCACTGTGTGTGTGTGTATATACATACACACACACACATATATATATATACATACACACATAATATATATACATACACACATATTATATATACTTACACACATATATATATATATATACACACACATAATATATATATATATATATATATATATATATATATATATATATATATATATATATATATATATATATATTATTACTACAAAAGATAGTTGAATTTGTCACAGATCAAAAAGTCACTAATCAAGAAGTATTCACTCCAAAAAACTGGTGGGAATACCATGATTATTCGGGCTCCAGTCAGTTTAAACCATATAATGTACTGATTTTAATAAAGTTTATAAAAAGCAGAAAAATACATTGCTCCCACTATACAGAATTAAGGATAACAGGCATAGATGTAACTTTATGGGCTGAGATCCTTACTATGATCTTTCTAAGTGCCGCTATCCTTAGATATGGCTTATGGGCCGCACTTTGCCCAGGTCGGGGCTAGATTTGTTATTTATTTACTACATATAATGCAGTAAATAGTATTCTGTAACATCAACAAAATAAGTCTTGCAGTGTTACAGCTCAACTCCATTCACTTGCCAATCAGTCTTTTCTTGCTACTTTGACTTCACATACACCCACATGAGTGCTGCAATCTCTTGTGCTAAAGTGGCAAGGGAGGAACTAATAAATATTGGCTGTTTTTATTGCATCAGGTTTCCAGCTGTTATCTAGATTTTGAAAGTTCTTGACAACCTCTTTATAGGGAACCTGTCATGTAAACAAAAAAAAAAACAAACTATAAACCTACAGATATATTGTTAATGTGCAGGTTCATCATGTTCTAGAGCCGTGAGGACATCGCACTCACTCAAGGGTGAGGCTACTGGGAGGAAATAAACTTAATTTCTCCCGGCAGCCTGCAACTTTCATTCAAAAAGGCACAGGAGGAGCAACGTCAGTCACTGCTCGGTATGGAGTGAGCAGCGGCTGTAACCATACACCTGGTACTGACTGACAGCCTTGTCTACACTGATGTACTGCTAAGTCGGCTGTCAGTCAGTGTCGGGGCGTGGTTACAGCTGCTGCTCAATGTGTACCGAGTGGTGACTGAAGCTGCACCTCCGTGGCTGAAAGCTGGTGGCTACTGGTAAGAATTAACCCTAATTCCTCCCAGCAGCCTCATACTTTCAGGTCACAGAGGCGCAGCTTCAGTCACTGTTCGCTACATAGTGAGCAGTGGCTGTGACCACACACCCAGTAGTGACTGACAGCCTTCCCTTACACTGATGTACTACTGAGTCGGCTGTCAGTCAGTGTTGGGGCGTGCTTGCATTTGCCACTCACTTAGTACTGAATGCTGACTGAAGCTGTACCTCTATGACTGAAAGCTGGGTGCTACTGGGAGGAATAATTTGCATTTCCTCCAAGTAGCTGGGCGTTCGGTGCAGAGGCATGAGAACACTATTAATCTGCAGAATAACAACATTTTTTTTACATTAGAGTTTCCCTTTAAACCATCATTTTCACAAACTAACACCTGATAGTTAAGAAAACGAACAAAACTTTATTTTATTTATTTTGAAGGGAAAAAAACACAAGCCAGAACTGTATGTGCTTGCTGATAAGAATACCTAGCTTCAAGCACGGCAAAATTAGCCCCTTGTAAGGCATTTTCCCGTTTCCTCAAATGACAAGGCTGTTTAATAAATAAGCACTTTCCCACTAAGCACAATTTCCAATAAGATTTCAAAGCAAGCCACAAGCACGACACAGACAAATGATTGTGCTTCTCGGTGCTGCCATTTTATCACCCTCTGGAGGCTGTTTCCAGCTCCCTCCATTAACACCATGTTGTTTTGGTGCTTTTCTGTCCTTAAGCCTCAGCATGTTTTTCAAGTTCAGCACTTTTGATTTACCGATTTGTTTACAACTTGGAATTTGTCTAAGCATAAATGAATGTGGAAAAATGATACTGAAGCATACAGATTCCACTTGTAATTCTTATCAATATTATTACGTCTCTGGAACCTTTCCCAGATTCTTCAGAACAATCTTTACAGTCAGAAATACGAATTTTTTTTCCAGATGTCTTCTAGATCAAGTAATGTGGCCATACAGTATCCAAAGAGCTAATCTGGGGTCAGTAGTGACCAATAACTTACACATTCAGACTGGAATATTAACAACGAGCCTAAATGTGTACATAGTTTCTTATGTGTACTCTAATCAGATTTAGGAACTTCTTCTTAAAAGGAACCTTTTAAGAAGACACAGGCTTCAGAAAGAGGACGAAGATGGCCGAAAGAGGAGGCGCCGACACCGGAGAACGGAGACACCCATATGGCCCACCGCACGATCGTTAGGTAAGCATTATAAAGTGTTTTTTATGTTCTCACAGCGGCCTGGGCTCTTATATACAGCATGTTAGAATGCTGTATATAAGAGCCCGGTGGTGGTGGCCGCAGCTTATATGCCAAAAAAGTGGTGACAGGTTCCCTTTAAAAGGGAAAAATCCAGCTATACCGTATTTTTCGGACTATAAGACGCACCCTGGTTTTAGAGGAGGAAAATAGGAAAATAAAACTTTAAGCAAAAAAATGTTGTCATGAGACACTTATGGGGCGAGGATCTGCTGCTGACACTGTTATGGGGGTAATGTCCCAAAATTCTCTACTAAGGTACCCCATTCTGGTAATGATCCTCCTGCCTTGTATATGATCCTGCTATAAACACCCATGCTGCTCATATACCCCCATGCTGCTCATATACCAGCATCTTGCTCATATTCCCCCCATCCATCCTGCTCATATACTCCCATCCTGTTCATATACCCCCCATCCATCCTGCTCATATACCCCCATCCTGTTCATATACCCCCATCCTGTTCATATACCCCCATCCTGTTCATATACCCCCATCCTGTTCATATACCCCCCCATCCATCCTGCTCATATACTCCCATCCTGCTATATGCCCCCATCGTGCTCATATACCATCCTGGTATATGGCCTGTATCCTATAGCACAGATAAAAAAAATAAATAAACGTTTATACTCACCTTTTCCTCACTCCCTCCAGCACAGATCATATCTTCCTCTCTGCGCCGCTGACCTGTGTGTGGAGCCGTTCCCCTGCAGCACCGCGATGTCTTCCTGTCTGTGCCGATCAGCTGACCGGCTCAGCACAGATCAGCTGACCGGCACAGACAGGAAGACATCGCGTGCTGCAGGGGGACGGCTTCACACACGGGGACGGGTGAGTACACTGATTCACTGCACCCCGCGCTGATGACGACGCGCGGGGGGCAGTGAATACAGCCGCACATGATCACTCCAGGCTGTAATTGCCATGGGTGATCATGCGGGCCGGCTCTTTGCTATGCGCGCGTCTCCGCTCGTCCTCCCGCCCACCTGGGCAGCGCCGGCTTCTGCGCTGAGAAATGGGCGGGGGATGGACGTGCATATGTAATGAGCGGGCCCATGTGGTCACGGCAGGCGCTGCTGCTGCCTGCTCGTGCCCCCGATGACCCGCTCCACCGCAGCACCCAGATTCCCGGCCGCAGCCCTATAGTCAGACCATAAGACGCACCCCCAACTTTCCCCCAACATTTGGGGGGAAAAAAGTGCGTCTTATGGTCTGAAAAATACGGTAAATAACTGTTTGAAACCTTTAGCGATAGTTTATTTAACTTTAAAAAAGGACCAGACATGTAAAATCCAACATGCCCCATCTCTATTCCCCAACATCAAATGATGTGCACAAACATGGGAACGGACAACTCATATCCAATAATTGGCACAATACATTGAAGTGTTCTTGTGAGCTGTAATATTTCTGAAGGGGGTCACAGGTATTTAAACGTTTCTTAGTTTCTCAATATACTTACATCTGTACTTGTCTTCCAAATGTGCTTTACAGAGAGATATAATACCAGTTTTAAAAGACAACACACGGATTCTTCCAGTCCGACCCCTATGAGTAAGATATGAACATACAGATGTTAGAAAAATC
>NC_134354.1:498913710-498916210 GCF_048569485.1 Anomaloglossus baeobatrachus
CTGTAATGTATGATGAATATATTCTGCCTGCAAGCACATTAGAGCTATATTTGCTCATATTTCACTAATTATATATATATATATATATATATATATATATATATATATATATATATATATATATATATATATATATATATATATATATATATATATATATATAATATATATATATTATATATATATAAATTATTAGCAATAAATATGTCTGCCATCACCTATTTATAGTCTCTTTCCTGAAATTAAAATACAACATACCCAGAAAAGAGCACATAGGAAATCTAATCTCTCAGAGGTAAATATACTGTAAGGCTGTGTGCACACAGTGAGTTTTCAATTTGGTCACAAATCTATATATCTATCCTTATGCCATCAAAGTCTATGGGAATTCTGAAGTGCTGTGCGCATGTTGTTTATTTTTATCTTGCAGATGTGGTGCAGAAAATAATCAGCAGCATGTCAATTGTTGGTGCGTTTATTGCCTGCGTTTTCACCCCTTCCACCCATGGACTTCATTAAGAAAATCACTTGGCTCCAAAACGCACCAAAAAAGCATGCATTTTTCTGGTGCATTTTTCTGCCACAAGGTGCAGATTTGATGCAGAAAATTTCTGGATCAAGTCTGCAACATGCGCACATAGCCTAACACTAGTTATTTAGATCATTGATAACATTGTACATATCTGACTCTAAGAAGTGTTAGAATAAAAATCCTAATATTGGTAATTAAAATAGAGCAAAATAAAGTAAACCATATTTTTCGGATTTTAAAATGCATTTTTCCTCCCAAAAAATTGGAAGGAAAATGAGGAGTGCATCTTACAATCCGAATGCACCTTATTGGGAGGTGTGCTGGGGCCGATGCGGGGGGCCGTGCTGGAGCCGATGCGGGGGGCCGTGCTGGAGCCGATGCAGGGGGCCGTGCTGGGGCCGATGCAGGGGGCCGTGCTGGAGCCGATGCAGGGGGCCGTGAGGCAGGGGCATCCTAAAAATGTTGGCGGCACAGGTTTCAAATAATGGCGCCCGGAGGCGGTGCATGCGCAGATGAAGCTCTCGGCTCAAGATCTCATCTGCGGACACGCTGACTCCGGCCCATTCATCTCCCAGTAGCGGACTGAAGGAAAATGGCGTCCAGAGGTGGCGGGTGCGCAGATGAGACCTCGGCTTGTCATTGAGCAGATAGCTCAATCTGCACAAGCGCTGACTCTAGGAGCCATTTCTTTGAAGCCTGCACTGCCGACAGTTTCTGGAAGTTTCCTGCCTCACGGCATCTGGGACACCCACAGCATCAACCTATTTCACCACCGCCCCTGCCTCCTGTGACCCCACTCCACCACTGCTGCCATCCCCCCTTTACCTTTTTTTTCCCTCTAAGTTTGGGGTGTGTCTTATAATTTGATGCATCTTATCAACCGAAAAATACGGTAATATTTTTTTTTTTTTTACCAAACTGAAGACTCGTATTAAGCGCTCAATATCACAAAAAGATTCTCCAATATGTTGGAAAATGTCCTAATCCATCCTCTAATCACACTAGTGGTACAAAGTGGTGTTTTTATTTATTTATTTTTTTTAAACTCCACCAAATAAAATGTAAATTTTTTTCATGGAGCACACAAGTGTGAAACTAGCAAAAATTTTGCATGCATGTGTTGTGTAAGCTGTTTTATTGGAGGAAGGCTTAAAGGGGTATTCTCAAGTTATTACGGTAAATTGTTTTCATTAGTTACACAGTATGAAAATAAGCATGTTTGCATTTGCTATTTCTATTTGAAGTCATTCTTTTGTCTTTCATGGTTACACGAGGATTGATTCCCTCATCTGAGAAAACTGGATCGATTATGTTAATGATACTAGGATAAAACTCTGATCAGAGTTTGATCCGAGTGTCCGCTTAGTGTGATCAGACCCTCTTGGAGGAGAGAATCGTATCACAGTTCAAGAGAAGACTAAGGGGTACTTTGCTGCGATGTCGAGCGTGATAGTCCCGCCCCCGTCGCAGCAGCGATATCTTGTGATAGCTGCCGTAGCGAACATTATCGCTACAGCAGCTTCACATGCACTCACCTGGCCTGCGACGTCGCTCTGGACGGCGACCCGCCTCCTTTCTAAGGGGGCGGGTCGTGCGGCGTCACATGTCAGGCGGCCAATAGCAGCGGAGGGGCGGAGATGAGCAGGATGTAAACATCCCGCCCACCTCATTCCTTCCGCATAGCAGCCGGGACGCAGGTAGGAGATGTTCTTTGCTCCTGCGGCTTTACACACAGCAATGTGTGCTGCCGCAGGAACGAGGAACTACATCGTACCTGTCGCTGGACCGGCATTATCGAAATGTCGGACTCTACACCGATGATACGATAACAACGCTTTGCGCTCGTTAATCGTATCAAAAAGGATTTGCACACTAAAATATGGACTGCGACGTCGGATGTGCGTCACTTTCGATTTGACCCCACCGACATCGCACCTGCGATGTCGTAGTATGCAAAGCCCGTCTAAG